>NC_072731.1:80149209-80335224 GCF_026930045.1 Uloborus diversus | reverse complement strand
GCTCATTTTCAATAACTGGTAAGAGATGATATCGGACATTGTACGAGAGTCTTATGCTTCATCGCTTGCCTGTATGGCCTCTTGCACTCACACAACAGGTTGTTCAAATCTCCCTTTATTTGGAATTTTTCCAGTTATCACTCCTTGTGTCAATTTTGTACTTACATGCGTAAAATTTTGTTTCATTCTGACTACTACTCGGTGCATTGGCTTTTTTTTTTTTTTTTGTCATAGAGAGTGTGTTAGAGTTGTACCATTTTTAAAAGGAAAAAATACTGTGCAACTCGATTCAAAATGTAGTGAGATTCATCTTGTTTTTTGTTAAAGTGCTATTGAATTTATGCAAGATTTAATAATTTCTTGAATTAAAAAGCTTTACATTTTGTGTTTTGAAGCTGCACTTCAAAATATTCCTGTTTTTTCTTTTTCTTTCTTTTTTTTTTTTTTTTTTTTTGAATTTGATAATTTTTGGTTCATTCATCCTTATTGTTTTTTACCTTACCCATTACAGTAAAACCTGTCTACACCCATACTGTTGGGAGGTAAAAAAAAATATTATAATAAACAGGTTATCGTTATAGACAGTTTGATTATTCATGCTGACATTTTCTGGGGCCAAAAAAAAAAAAAAAAATATTGTTCTAGACAGTATTGTTATACACAGGTTTCACTGTATTCATTCTTAAGTAGAAAAAGTAATAAAATCTTGTTGAATAAACTTATTTTTCTGGGAGAAAACTTGCTTTGAACTTTGTAATAAAGTATGGGTTTAAAAATATTTTCAATATTAAACTAATTCATTTATATTTTGAACCTTACATAAGCTTGACACAAAAAATTCTTTTTGTTCTCCCTCCTCCCTCCCCTTTCCTACCGGAAGTATGAGATTTGTATTTGTTTGAGCATAGAGCATGTGTACCTTGTTTAATAATTTGTTGCTTTTAATGTATGGCTTATGATCTCTTTTGCTTAGTTTCTATTTCAATTGTTTACTTAATATATTCCTTTATGTATGTTTGTATTTGTTTTCAGGCATTGCGTAGTTTTGAAGGAAATGAAGCTCAAGTATGTTTCTTTATAATTCATATGCTGCTTATTAGGCCAAATGACTTCAAAAACAGAGTTTATGATTTTGTAAAAGATGTAAGCCATCCTTGCTTCTCAACAGAGTTTGAAAATATCCAATATTTTGATTTATATCCCATATTTTGACATCTATCAGATATTTTGATATACAGTGGAACCCCATTTTTGCATATTCTGTAAGACTAGTGATAAAAAGCGTACCAAGCCTGAAAACCTAAAATAGAGGGTGGGGTTAAAAATATAAGCATATTATATAAAATTGGCACTTACAAAAAACCATGTACTAGTGGGAAAATGTGTAATCTTTATTTGCTTGAAGATAATTTCATTTGTAGCAGGTTCGGTTCTAACAGTATTTTGCAAATTTGTTTAATTGTTTGGTTGCAAATTGTGCTTCTTGGTAGGCTAGGCATTTGCAAATAAAAATTATTTGTAGAATTTTTATGCTTTGAATTGCTTCTATGAGGACATCATCCATTATCTCTTTGTCTTCATCATTATTATCAAAAGGGGTTATTAAATCTGAAATTGAAGAAATTTGTGATATATAAAGAGACAATATATTCGACATCAGGAACGTCAGCAGCTCTGATCTTCAACTTTAAAGAAGGAAAATTGGACAACCAGAGGAAAGCTCTTCTCATAGACAAAGGACAATAAGAAACAACAAAATGAACTCCAAAGCAACTTCAAACGGCGATAAAACAAATATATTTTTTTAAAAAAAGGAATCTAAAAGTAAAATAAAATAAACGTTTGCACTAGTCTTGTAGATGAAAAATTATTTTGGTCTGCTTGCAGAAAAACGTGTTGAGCAGATTTTCTGAGAAGGGACACCATAAAATCCAGAATATTTAAAGATTTACAAAATAGCAATTTTCAGGGATCAGCAGAAAATGACGTCAGAGGCGGTATAACTCATGAACTGGGCAACGTAAATTTGGGACTCCACTGTATCTCCGATTTTTCAATCAACACGATGTCTTTAAATTTGTTATTCTATGCTCTTATCACAGTTTTTTTACTTCCAGATATTATTACTATAAAATAGAAGTAGAATTAATGTTATTTTTATTACTAATCCATACTGTATATATTTCATAAGAAAAAACACATTTTAAATGTTATTAAAGTATGAATGATATTTAGTCACTTGTAAAATGAGCTAATATTAGTATTTTAAAACTTAGATTTTTTAGTTATTTAAAATTTTTATTAATTTTCTTAAGCATTAGCTGCTTTACGTTTTCAAGATTAAAAAAGCTATTTTTTTTAATGTAAATCTTAAATAAGAATAATGCATTAGTCAGTATATAAAAATAAAACATTTTGCTTTTTCTCTGATCAACTTTTTATTTAATTAAAATTTTGACAACTTTTTATTTAATTAAAATTTTGATGTTGATAATAGTTTTATTATAAAACTAGTGGTACCCGCACAGCTTTGCCCGTAGTAGAAAATTAAAAAGTCATTTGGTTCGCCTGTATATATACAAATAATGGATGATGAATTTCTCGCCAATTTGCTGTGTTCATTTGCTTGCCCATGTTACGGCTCCACATTATGATTATTTCGTAATTTACTCTACGATAATTTTCTGGGTAAAATATTCTTAAAATTGGAATAGAAAAAGAACAAAAATCAAATTTTCGAAAAATCGCTTCAAGGTGCACACTCCCATGCTACAAACTAATTTTGTGTCAAATTTCATGAAAATCGTGATAACTTGTGGTGTTTAAACGGAAAGCCAAAAAGCTAAGTTTCATAAGTCAGTCAACAATATTACGTGATTATACGTGCAGAAAAATAAAAGTTAAAATAAATAAACGTACAAAATAAATTATTAAAAATAAACCCTGGCCATAAGTGGAGATGGAGTTCACAACTCCCCAACACCTACCGGTTCTAACACCTAAAGAGGCTGACGAAAGACAAAAAGAGAAAGAATGATTGAAAGTGTTCACTATTTATGCTTGCATGCCTCGTTTGCGTATGTTTGGGCATCAAAGGATGCCAGCCTATAACTGAAACTTTATATGTGCCGAAAGAGTTGAGAAGTTAATCTAATTTGAATAACAATGATTTTCATTACATTAGGAGTGAGAATGCGGTTGAATATCGTTTACGTCTATGACATCCCCCCTTCTCATTCACAGTAATGATATTAAACTTGAAATTTTATACAATTTTAACATATTCACAAATAACCCCCAAAAAATCCACAAAGGGCCAGGCTTAATCTTTTATAAAAATATTTAACTATTTAACAATAAACAAATATGGATCTAATATCCAACAATATTAAGCAGCATCCATCAGCAGCTGCAGGTTAAAGCTCATCACTAAGAAAGTTCCAATGTCCTTCTTGCTTTCAGGTGTCAAAAGTCTGAGGAGTTAATTCAGTCCAGACGAACATTTCTACATCAAAAACCAGTGGCGTAGCTAGACCCGACTTTCGGGGGGGTTACTTCTTTTATATATATATAATATTATATGTATATATATATATATATATATATATATATATAATCGCTTGGAATTTTTTTCCTTTTCTTTTTTTTTTCTTTCTCTTCTCTCTTCTTTTTTTTTTTTTTTTTTTTTTTTGAGACTAACGTTTCGGGGGGGGGAGGTTTTGTCCCCAAACCCCCCCCCCTTAGCTACGCCCCTGTCAAAAACTATCTTGTCAAACTGTAATTCAAAGATCCTCGAAGCAGTATATTTGAAAAAAAAATGAGTAAAACAATTTAACATGAAAAAAAAAAAACATTTTTTCCCGCAATGACAAAATTATTAAGTTTCAAAAATAAAATCATTTGTCATTGAATCAAATTCCTCCTTTCCAAAGATTAAACTAATTAGAAATTTGAAAAAAAAAATTGAAGTTGTTGCAAAAATATTTATACTTTAATACCCCAAAATATTATAGTAAACAATTTGATACTATAAACATTAATTAAATATTTGTTCACAAAAATTATTTAATTCAAAAGGGGTCTGCGGCTTCATAAAAATATCAGCCCTATTGGATTTACTGCTTACATGTTTTACGGTAAAAATGTCCCGCTGAATCAAATCAGGAACAAAAAATAATTTTTCATTGATATGTTTTATACGGTGATTCTCAATCGGAGATTTAACAAAGTCAATGGCTGATTTATTGTCAATGTACATTACAGATTTTATTTTACTTTTTCTAACAATCCCCAGCGTAAACATTCATTTTATAGGTGGCCGAACCACATTAACTCTTTAGAAGCTTTACAAAGGGCAACAAACTCACTTTCCATAGTGGAAAGGCTTATGCAACGCTCCTTGAAGGTTCGCCATTCAATCAGCACATTATCCAACAAAATTAACTGCCCCTCGAGTGAAGTTCAGGCAACCCGATTAACTGCGTAATTGATGTCTGAAAAAGCTATCAATTGGCAGGGCTAATAGAGGAAAGAAGGGCTAGGTCACTCCTTTGAGGTATCCCTCGCCACTTTGAGTTCGCCGTTTCCCCTTGTGACGTCACGGCGCTGACTGGGGAAAAGGGAACTTCAGTGCTATATGCCATCCACGTTCCTCAATTACTTGTTCTCTCTAATTTTTCAAAGTTTTTTAGTGAGTTTTTAAAGTTAATTTTCGCTTTATTGAAGTTAATGGTATTAAACTGCGTTCATTTTTTTTCGACATGTCAGTGTGTGTGCAATAGCAACTTGCAAGAACACACACAAAAACTCCAAGGAGAAAAATATTATTTTCCACGTGTTTCCTAAAGGAAATAACGAACTATGCAAAGATTGGGTGCAAAAATGTCACCGAAATGATCCTGTGAACATCAAAAATGCAAGAATATGTAGTGATGAAATTATCAAATTAAAGTCAGATTTGAAGAAAACGAATAAATTAGAGGGGAAAATAAAGGATATTTTCACAAAGACTCAAATACAAGCATTAATGACCGATTCTAAAAAATTGAGATGGAAGGCTGAGGATGTTTCTCGTTGCATTGCATTGAGATCTCTTTCAACAAAGGCATATGACTTCTGGAAATCTAAAATAGGTATTCCTTTACCAAGTGCAAGTACATTGAAGCGATGGTGTGCAAAATTGTCATGTGAGCCAGGATTGCAAAAGGACATTTTGAATCTAATGAAAATAAGTTCAGAAAAATTAAGTGGCCTTGAAAAAATATGTGTGGTAAGCTTCGATGAGATGCATGTCGCTTCTGATATTTGCTATGATGCTGGTTTAGACCAAATACTTGATCCCTATAAAAAGGTGCAAATGGTTCTGATTAGAGGCCTTTTTTCTAATTGGAAGCAACCTGTTTTTTATGACTTTGAAGTTACAATGGATCAACTGCTTTTATTTAACATATTAAAAAATTTGGAAACAATTCAAATCAATGTAAAAGCCTTAGTGTCCGATTTAGGAGGTTGTGGCACTCTCTGGAAAAATCTACAAATAAACATAAATTCAAATTATTTCCTTAACCCATTCAGAATGTCTTCGAAGATTTTTGTTTTTGCTAATATGCCACATTACATAATATTATTGCGGAATCACTTTTTAGATTCAGGAATAACTTTGGAAGATGGAACAGTCTTAAATGTAAAAGTGATAGAAGAGCTACTGAGTAAAGATATTGGAGAAATAAAACTTTGCCACAAGCTTAAACCTTCCTATTTGTCAGTGAAAGGAAATGATCGGCAAAAAGTAATGCCAGCAAAAGCTTTATTTTCAGCCACCACAGCCAAGGGAATTTCAAAATTTACGGGAGACAAAAAAGCACACGATTTTTTCTTACTAATAGATGAATTTTTTGAAGTAATGAACAGCAAAACTTTGGAGCCACCTCCTGGGAAAGATATAAAAGCTGCTTTTGGGAATCAAAACTATTTTTTGGAGCAAAAACGTGTTCTTAACGAAGTGATGGAAGTTATTGAGAAAATGAGAGTAAATGGGAAAAAGGGGCTTTTACCCTTTCAAAAAGCAATAATTATTTCAATTAAATCCTTATTCACTTTGTTGGAAGATTTGAAATGTATGGAAGTAAAATACATTCTAACTAAAAGATTCACTCAAGATGCCCTAGAGAGTCTCTTTAGTCAAAGCAGAGGTCTCGGTCGGTTTAATGATCACCCCAGTCCTACAGAAGTCATCAGAAGATTTAAACACCTTTTGATGGCGAGTAAACTGCCAAATCTTTCTCAAAAAAACAGTCACAGGTCAGCAAAACGCAGAAGTTGACTGTTATTTAACAGCTGAACTTATAGAGAAAGCGTTTGATAGTGATTTCAACATTGAAAGAGAAAATGAAACTGAAAATGTTGACTTGGAAGCCCTAAGCAAAGTTGAATTAATGAATGATGCAAGTAAAATGTTTGAATATATACCTTTGTCGTGGGACATTGACTTTTCAGAGACGTGCGAAATTGATCGAAAAGAAAAAGACAGCTTACGCTACATAGCAGGATATGTTGCATTTCGATTGAGGAGCGTAGATCCAAGTTTAGGGACCCCTTCCTTGCAAGTTATTTTTGAAAAAGACACAGATTGGATTTACTTGTTGTCAAAAGGAGGATTAATTGTGCCTTCCAAAACATGGATGAAAGCATGTGAAGAATTTGAAAAAATATTTAGGACTGCTCATGGAAAGGCATACAGAAAAACTAAAGGTGTAATTAAAGAGCTAGAGGAACGTTATCCAACAGTAAACAAAAAGGCAATTCGTTTGTTCTGTCGCACAAGGACATTTATTAGAATTCGATACTTAAACAGAAATCGACCAGTAACATCAAAAAGGAAGGCTACCCAAAATATGCAAAAATGGATTGAATCTAAGGAAAGTAAAGTCGAAATTTAAAAGTAAGTTTCTTTCAGATTAAAATTTAAAAAATAAGATCAGTATGTTCACTCTAATTTCTAATGTTTTAAAAAGATCTATTATATTCCTGTAATTATATTGAACAGAAAGCTAAACAGGACAGTAATGATATCGTGAAAAGAATATTTTGTCTTTAAATTTCTTTTAGCATAAATATATTAAAAGTATTGCTGCGCATTTAAAAATAATAATAATGCCTTTGCTTTTCCATACAAAATTGAATAAATCATTGTTTTAGTAGAAAAATTAAATTCTAAAGCGCTTTCCTTTCAAAAATTATCATAAAAAATTAAAAAACTGTTTCCCTTCGCACAGAAATCTCTGTCGTGGTCAGCGCAGTGACCTCATAGAGGGGAAAAGAGCTGCCTCAGTAAAATGTGGCGAGTGAACTAGCCCTTTTACTTTCTACCGCCCTGATCAACTGTGTTCTATTACAATTTAAACTAAGCTTTAAATCTTTTGTTTGTAAAACATACGCCAAGAGTTTCAAAGGACCGTTCCAATGAATGACACCAGGATTGATTTGGAATTGACTTAAAATATTGACCGCATAACAAATATCCGGTCTCGTTCTGCTCGCAATGAAAGAAAGACAACCCAATAAATTAAGATAAGGAATTTTTGACATTTCAAATTTTTCATTTTAAAAACTAAGACAATTAGATTTCGAAAAAACTACCTTTTTTGCAAATTGACAATAATGAAACCGGAAAATTAAAATGTTTGAACTTTTCAAAAACTTCAATAATGTATTTAGTTTTAAACAAATTTAAACCATTTTCAGTTATTTCAAATTCGACACCTAACAGTTTTTTTCGTTTTTCTGAGAACTTTTAAGACAAAATCTTTTTTAAGTAAATTTAGAACCTAATTTAAATTTTCCTCTTTCCGTGCGAGCAAAACAATATCGTCAACATATAACAATAGTATAACACATTAATTATAAATATAAGCACAATTACATTCTTCAAATTTGTGAAAACCAATATTTAATAAAACATTATTTATCTCAAAAAACCATATGGCCACTCTGGTGCAAAATGTAAATTTCTTTATTAAGCTTACAAACTAGATTTTCTTTGCCTTTTATAGCAAAACCTGGTGGTTGCTTCACATTTATGCATTCTTTTAGAGGTGCATATAAATAAGTATTTTTTACATCACACTGCAAATCGAACCAACCCTCGGATGTTTCCAAGAAAAAGAAAAATCAAACCAATGAAAAATGAATTGTCGGACTAAAAGTCTGATTGTATGATTCAATGGATTGTGCATATCCCGGAGCTACAAGTCTCCCATGATACCGAACAACTAAATTTATTTAAAGTTTAACCAACAGTGCAGCATTGCTAGCAACAAAGCCAATAAGATGCTTGGGTTTATCAATAGATCTATTTCAAACAAATCTAAAGAAGTTCTTCTGCCCTTATATAGAAGTTTGGTAAGACCTCATTTGGAGTATGCTGTTCAGGTTTGGTCTCCTTATCTTAAGAAAGACATTAATGTATTGGAAAGGGTTCAAAGGCGGGCTACAAAGCTAATAAAAGGGCTTTCCCACTTAGATTATGATTCCAGGCTTAGAGGGCTAAAAATGTACAGTCTTGAGCAAAGAAGAGACCGAGGGGACATGATTCAGCTGTTTAAATTTATTAAAACAAAAGATGTTACAGGGCTAAAGTTTAGCACTGAAAACAGGACAAGGGGTCATTGTTTTAAGCTATTTAAATCTCAGGCTAACATGGATATTAGGAAAAATTATTATTTTAGCAGGGTAGTGGAACCTTGGAACAGCTTACCGGAAGAGGTGGTAATGAGCAAAGGAGTAGACAGTTTTAAGAGGGCCATTGATCTTCACTGGGGATTGTAAATTGACTAGGACCAGTCTAGCTGGGCCCAGAGCCTGTTGCTGGTCGTCACTTTTGTATTTGTATTGTATTTGTATTAATTTTTAACCATTCATCTCTTTTTACATTGAATACTCATCTTGATCTGATTGGTTTTTCATTTGCAGGCAATGATATTAAATCTCACACTTTTCTTGAATGCATAACCTCCAATTCTTCCCTCATTGAATCTAACCACTGATCCTTTTTCTTAGAATTAAGAAACTGCTTGTAATTCTTAGGAATTACAATTTCACTATCTAGTCATAAGTTACATATGTTTGAATGAACAGTTTTATCAGAAATTTCACCTTGATATAAATTTTTACCATTAAAATCAAATAAGTATGGTTGAAACAAAATTGAATTTCCGGAACAATTTTTTTCAATATCATTTAAAGAAAGCAATCCTTCAGAAGAATGCTTCTCAAAAAAATAAATATCAGGACGAGATTTTTCTGACCTTGGGATTGCTTTTCTTACCCATTCAGTTTCATGAAGCTGGACGAGTGACCAATCAACCTACCAATTTGGGTGTGATTCATTATGCATAAGTCTTTAAATTCTTACTCTGTATCAAATGTTCTTGATCCAATTGTTATTTACAGTAAAAGCCCTCTAATCTGAACACTAACGGGACAAATTTTTTTGTTCACAATAATGTTTAATAATGTTATTTGCATTGGAATCGGGGGAATTAAAAAATGTCCGTATAAGAGGGGTGTCCGTTACTATGAAACCTTCTGGGTTTTCATGCTTGCAACAGTTTCTTGCAGCCTCTGTCACAAGTTTTTCACATCTCTCTACTGTGAATCTCTCTACCGTACTCGATTCTCAAATCCGAGAATCATATCCTAATTGGTTGGTTGGTTGACTGGGAAGGGTGGTGAGAGGGACTCGGACTTGCTGCCACCCGCCAAGTGATTACCCCGTCATTCAGGGGGTCAGGGGATGGTTCACTGCCTCCCCTCCCCCCAATATGGCTTTGAGAAATAAATGTATTGACATTTGAGTGGGCGTGATTTTGCTGTTTTCATTTGAAACTTTCATTGAATTTATACCCCTTGGAAAAGTTTGAAATGACGGGTCTGCACGGGGTGAGTCCTGACTCATTTTGGCACAAGAGAAATGTATGTAAAACATTAAAACGGTTGTTTAATCTTTAATAATATATTTTTACAGCTAAGTCAGCTTAAAATTTTTTGAAATAATGTAACTTTTACTTTAAAATGGTATTTTAAGGCTTTTTGGGCAAATTCAAATGATTGACAATGTGTCCCCAAGTTTTTCTATACATTTCGGTTACTAGGTACAAAGTGTATTTTTATTCTATTAGAAATGAAGTAAATTATTTTTTTTTAAAAATATGTCTTCTAAATTGTTCATTTTTTCTTACTTGAGGGCTCTTTCGCAATTTCAAGAAGATTTTATAATTTTTTTTAATTATTTTTCCCATTATTATGATGCTAATGCACAAGTTTTTTCGCGCTATTAAGAAATTAATTAGGAAAAAAAAGTGTTATTCGACCCACCCTAATACTCACCCTTGTGATCTTTTTTCCCTCAAAACTATTCTCTTGAATCAGTAGAGCATCTTAATTGCTTTGAAACATCTTGACTGAAACAGCTGTTTGCTGGTTTTTTAACCTTTTTTTCATTTTGAATTTGTACTTTATATACGTTGTCATATTTTATTCACTATGCAGTACAAAGTTTTCGACTACTTTTTATGTATCTTGACTGACTTTAGATGTTGCTATTTTAACTACAAATCAGACTTTGCAATGTTTCAACCTCTAAAATTTTCATTTTATATTTTCAGAACTCCCCGGAACATTGGAAGCAATCAGATTGGCATGAAAAGCATTTGATGTTTCATAGGGTAAGGTAACTTACTCTTGCTTTAAAGTACTGAGAAATGTGGGGGTTTTCTGGGACTATATTTGCTTAAGTTTTCAAACTTGTTTAACCATTTTTTAAATATTTGATATATTCTTTTATTACTTATAGGTTTGTTTTTAATGAGCTCATTGTTGTTTACTTATTTATTTACTTTAGATGTATCAAGAAAAATTCTACTTTGAAGGTCTGCATGATTTAAACACGCAAAGCACTCAACATACATATTTACCTGTGTATTTTGGGAATGTGTGCCTTAGATTTTTGCCTGTAAGTATTTAATTTGTTATGATCAATTTTCGGTTAAGTGCAATTTTACACCAAAAAAGAAGTTATCCTAGGATTCAAGAGAAAACTAACATTGCACAGCACAAATTGAAAAGTGCACTGCATCCACATGTTTTGAAGTTATAGCAGTTACGTTTTTCAATCTAGAAAAGTTTTGAACTTTGGACCCTAAACATCAATCGCAATTAAGCACTGCGACTCATTGTATCCTCAAAACTTGTGTAATATTTTTCAATTTGTGATGTACAATGTTCGTTTCTTTATGAGTTGTTTTTTTTTTTTTTTTTTTTTTTTTACAAAGATTAACTTACATTTTGTCCCTTGATATCAAATCATGTGATAGTGAAAAACAGTTTGAAATCTTCAGGATAAGTGCAGTTCTTCAAAAATCAGGCAATATTAACTACTGAATGGAAATAGCTCTTAAGTACTAAAAAAGAAGTTTTAGTCAACTAAAACTAAGAAAAATATCTGAATTTATTCGCATGTGTTAAGAGAATGTACCGTTTGCAATAATAATAACAGGGTTGCCACACACCTGGAAAATATGGAAAACCTGGAATTGTCAGGGAAAATGAAACACCTAAAATGGTCAGGGAAAGTCACAAATTATTGAAATTTCTGGAAATGTCACGCAGTCTCTTTCAATTTTTGCATCTGATGGGTGAAACTGTTGCGTAAAAATGTGAAGTGCGATAAATGTTGCATTCCAGATAAGCAAATTTTCGTGATAGTTGAGAGGAAGAAAATTCAAGCTCATTTTTAAGTACTAAATGTAATAAGTAAAATAAATAAACAATTTTTTTTTTTAAAAATTCATACGTAAATTATGAAGCTTTGATTTATATCATTACATTTTATTTGGCTTCTTTTGAAAAAAAATCAAGCCATGCATTGCTAGTATTTTTTGCAAAGTACATGTGGTCGTACTAGCATTTTAATAGCCTTCATTCTACTTTATTTTCTTTCTTTTTCATGAAATGAATGATCATAAAAATTTAAACCCTTAAAATTTTAGCTTTTATAGGTTAAAACTTGTTTTTTTTTTTTTGGAAACATGCCAACATTGAAAGTGACTTTGTTTAGTGTGTTTGAGATTTCAGTCCATATGCATCCTTTAATTTTTTCCATCATTTCAATGGTTGGAAGTTATTTTGATTAATTCTGGATTAAAATGACTTTATATATTTATTTTTGCAAACTTTAACTATTATTGAGTTTGGCACTCTTGGCTTCCTTAAGAGGTTTTCCACCAGCTCAGTCACTCCTATACCGGGCTGATGAGTGTTAGTAAGCACTGAACTGCAGTCCTCGGCTGGAATTGACTGAGCTGGTGGTGTATTTCATGTAGAATTGAGTTAATTAGCAATTACATATTTGTTTTGTAAAAAAAATGAGTTGCAAAAAATGAGCATTTAATTTTTTAGTTCTTCATTTCATTTTAAAGCTAAGGATTTGTAAAAAATCTTTTGAAAACAAAAATGAAAGTCCATTTTAGAAGAATAGTGTAATAATTTTCTATATTCTTTTGTATTAAGAATATGAATTTTAAATTGAATCATCATTGCAGAGAATATTTATAGCATATATTGTTATTTTTGAAACAGAATGAGCTATGATAAAACATTGATGTTTTAATTTTGAACGTCTTTTTTTTTTTAAACATCAATGTTTTTTAAAAATATGTCACACCACTTATGTAGAGTGTACTATCAACAAGGGCATGTTGGTCAAAATTTGAAGGAAAAGTCTTGTAGCATTATGGACTGACAAAATGCTGTTATTTATGCTGCAAGGAGGAAGGGAGACTTAAATCAAATGAGATTTCTTATAATATGCTCAGTTATGCTAGAATGGTCCCTAGTACATATCATTATGCAATAGGAAAAAGTTGCAAAGTAAGAAAAAGAGTTTAAAAAAAATGCCAAGAAAAAGTTTTGAGTAGTAAAAATTGCATTGAAAGGGAAACAAACTTTTGCAAAACATAATTACAAAGATTTAAAAATGAAAGTATTAATTGGAAATATCTGGTCTTTCAAAGCATTTGTAGTTAAATTTCAAGTTTGTCTTAACTTAACCCAGATATTGATAGCAATTATCGATAGTGTTTTAAAGCATTTTTTGATTAATAAATTAGGTTTATTTACAGTAAAAATTATATTGTATTGATATTAAATAATGTAAGCTGACATACATTATCCTGGAATTTTTCCTAAAATCGACTGGAAAACCTGGAAATGTCAGGGAATTTCATTCTTGAATTTCTGTGGCAACCCTATAATAATAATCACTACTTTCTAATGAGGCCCCTTTTATTCACTTTTTTTCTGAATTCTTTTTGCTTTATGCCACCAGAACCACAATAGTTATCAGATGTTAGACAGAATTTATTCACAAAAAACATAGAAAAATTTAACCGTACCTTGACAAAGGTTTTAACAAATGGGGTGTTTATATCAAAAAGTAGCTTTTGTATAGAACTTCAATGCACATATATAAAAGTATACCTCACGTTTTGGTGCGTACGCTTTGGGGAAAACCTGGAATTGTCAGGAAAAATAACAATTAAAAAATGTCAGGAAATTTTCCAAATTTGCCCCCCCCCCCCCCCCCCCCCCCCCCCCCAAATTTTTTTTTTCCAATTTTTGCCCAGGGAATTTATCATGAGATCTAATCTTCATTTTTGTCAATGTTTCCTGAAAAATTTTTTAAAAATTTGAGAAAAAAATGACCCTGGCATAAAAAAGCGGCGACCCAAAAAAAATTCCGCAGTCGCAATTTTTGGCCCTCAATAGTTCCTAAAAAAAAAATTCTTGAATGAACAGGAATTATGCACAAACTCAACAGGGGAGAAGACAACTTACTGCTTCGGAAACACAAGCCTGAAGATCGGAAGTTCGATTGTCGCAATTCGTTTTTTGTTGGGAAAATCTTTTCCGCTACATGTGAAACGTAGTCGCCATCTTTGGTCATTCACAAGATGAAAGTAGACACGATATTTAAATGCCTAAGTTTCCGAAAACAAAGCAGAATTGGATGTTTTCTTTAACTGCAAACTAATGAAAGTAACACAAAATATGCTGCAAATTGTTTTTTGAGCAATCACGATTGCTTTTTGTTCTCACTTGACTGTTTTGATGTCCTATCATTTTATTTTCCCACCGCCATCCTCCGTACCATCACCGTCGACCGGGTCCTCACGATGCTGCTCCTATAGCGAAAGCCGTCTCCAGGTTGCATCCATGTCCTACACACACGCACATACATACACAACTACACAGACACACAAACACACAAACACACATACACCTACACATACAAACACATACACACAACTACCCACACATTCATGCCTGCACAAAGACACAAACACACATGCCTACACACACATACACATACCCCCTACACACATACCCCCCCCCCCCCCCACACACAAACACACACTCCTACATACACACACTCGTGATTGCGAAAAACATAATTTGAATTCAAGATGTCAAAATTCAAATTAATTTTTTAATTATTATTTTTAAAATTATTTTCTTGAGAAATGAAAAATTTGGTTCCTAAAACTTAATCTTATCTTCATTGCTTGGACGCAAATGCGCTAAAAACTTTTCAACTGAACTGTAGTTTCATGAAGATTTATTATTTTTAAATTGTTTTCATGCTACAAATTCAAAAAATTTTTTCTTATTTTGTGGTGGATCCGCCATGTTTGGTCATTCCCAAGATGGAAGTACACAAGACTTTTTAAGTGCCTAAGTTTCCGAAAACGGAATTGGATGTTTATTGCAATGCAAATTATTTAAAACAACGCAAAGTGTGCCCTTTTTTTTCCGGATATTTCGTAGCTTTTTTCGGGAGAAATGCGAAATTTTATCTTCAGAACATTTTTTTATTCTAATTGATTTAGATGCTTATGTGCTAAAAACTGACTATTTTGTCTTAATTTTATTTTTTTAAGGATTATTAATTATTTATAACCACTTTATACTACAAATTCAAAAATCTACTTATTATCTTAAATTTTTCATGAAGTCGCCATATTTGGTCGTTTGCACAATGGAAGTAGACATAAATTTCCAAAAATAGAATTGGATGTTTATCTCAGTGGAAATAACAAAAATGTGCAATAAATTATAATTGTTTTTTTTTTTTTTTAATTATTTTCTGAAAAAAGAAATTTTTATTTTGGTGTATGCATCCATTAGTGTGCAAAAGGAAAAAATAACGATGATTATTGGCAGTGCTCTATGATTGACATACTGTCTGGCTTTCACCAGAAAAGCTCCCGCCGTCAAGTCTGATCCTGTCTACTGCCACAGAAACGAACTTCTTTCATTTTCTGCAAGGGTTAGCAGAAAGGCTTTTTGGCTCCATTTCGCCACTAGTCTGCTCGCCTTTGTGCAGTCGTATCGGTTTTTCCAACATTAAGTTTCCCTTGGGAAAAATGAGACATGCCTCGTTGCTATAGAAGTAGACAGGTGCAGACATTTTGGCGGTGGCTTTTCTCGTGATGGTCAACTACATGGTTAAAATATTACCAGATAGTTGGTACAAAACGCAGAGTAAATATTTCACCTTTTCACTTTGCCCCATATTTCTCTACTTCGTTTTCAAAAAGTAATAAACGATTGTAAACAATTTTGAGCAAAATGTAAAAAAAAACATAAAATTTTGAGAGAATGTAAAAAAACATAAAATTTTGAGAGAATAAAAAAGAAAAAAAATCCAATATGTATTTTTTTTTTTTTTTTTTTTTTATAATTTGAGGGGAAAAGTTTTGGTCTTCCACATTACTCCTCAAAATAATTTTTACTCTTTTAAATATATTGGTATTTAAGCTTAGTTTTGAATGAAACGGGTAACCTGGAATTTTGTAAAAAACAACCTGGAAAAGTCAGGGATTTTTTTTTAACCACAGGTGTATGATGAACCCTGATTTTTTTTTCCTGTAGCATGCTAGTATTTCTCTCTTCTTGCAATTGCCTGTAATTCTAAATGAAATGTTGCATTAATGATACTTTTTGTTTTGTTACTTTTTCCTTTTAATGAATTTTGAATTGTATTTATTAATTTTCACTTGTAAATGAAAATATGTATAGAGACAATATCAACCCAATATTCATCTTTTTAAAAAGAAACCTTCACATGGTGTTGATTGGAAAATCCCGGAACGATATCCAAATACAGGTTTTTATTTTTTCTGTTACAGGTTATGGATATAGTCATCCATAGATCTCTTGAACTTCCCACTCTGCCCATGTCTATTGAAAGTCTTCTAGAAAAACTGGGATGTTTATACAAGTTCCATGGTAATTTGTCGTATGAAATATCTTTGTTTTTGTTTTTTTTAAGCAATCACGAGCTTGACTGTTGTTGATGTTTCTTTAACTTATGAGATTAACATGTTGACGAGAATAAGTCTAGCTCATTGTTTTTAATATTTATTAAGTGAGACTTATTTTCGTTGTCATGATTGCAAATCATCTGTTGTTTGGGTTCATTCTTTTTTTTTTTTTTTTTTTTTCTTTTTTCTCAAGGTTTAACTCAAACAACTTTTACATTAAAAAAACAGGCTTTTTCGTACAATCATTGGATATATTTATATGTCTGTGCATGTATTAAGTGTACTTGCTGTGCTAAGCACTAAAGTCCTATCTGCACCTTTTATCAAAATTGGGCTAGTCATCAGGTGATATTTTGTCACACATTTCACCTCAATGAAATCACCTATATGATAATCACCTATGGTCATATGAGGCGGTGAGAAACAAAGGGGTGTAAGTGGACATTTTCAAGTTTTGAGTAAAATGCGTTTAAAGATAACGTCCTAGGTAGGCTTTCATTGAATTTTTTTTATAAATTATGCTGTACAGCAGCACCTACCAGGGCTACTAATTCTATCTCTTGCCACAAGACAGAGGAGAGGTTCCCCTACTATTTGCAGTCGTTACCTCCAAATTTTTAATTTTGCAACTTGCATCCCTTTGCTTCTCACTGCCTCATATGTCAATAAGATTTTTTTTTTTTAATCTAAAAGAGTTGCATCTGAATCAAATACATGGAGGTGCAAAACTTTAAACAGCAATTTCTCATTTTGAACTCAACTGCAGATACCACTTTTGTGCTTAGTGGGACAATATTAATGTAATAACTTTTTTTCTCTTAAGAAAATCCTTAATACTATTCTTTTTTATTTAGATCACCCTGTGACTTATCTCTATAACACTCTGCATTATTATGAAAAAAGACTAAAAGAGCGCCCAGCTCTTAAGAAGCAATTAGTATCAGCCATTATCGGTAAAAACAAAAAAGTTTTTTTACTGTAAAAAGTTGATTAATTTCTAATATTTGTGTTTGCATTAATGGAATTCCTTTTTCCCAGAAATCTTTGTTATTCTTAGAAAAGTTTTTTCTTTTTTTTAAACTAAAATTGAAAAAATGGCTGATCTTTATATATTAGATTTGAATAAACCTACTCTTCCAAAAGAACTAAATCTTTCCGCTTTTGTACTGAAGTCAACGGCCATTCTCTGCTGAAAAAAATGGATCTCATCCGTTCACCAAAGTCGGGCAACATCAAGCATGGTCAATACTAGGGAGGGTGACCACTTGGGAACATAACATGCTGGTTTTTTTTATTTTCAGTTTTAGTCTCCTTATTTTAAGAAAGACATAAATTTATCAGTAAGGGTTCAAAGGAGGGATATCAGATTAGTAAATGGGCTTTCTAGTTTAGATTATAATTCCATGTTTAGAATTCTTAATATGTATAGTCTTGAAGAAAGAGTAAGAGCAGGCCCGGCTCTAGGGATAGGCAACCTAGGCGGCCACGGCAGATTTTAATGGTAAAAAAATAATAATTTAGAGTTTGTACCAGTGCTTGAATATGCAAAATATAGTTTGGAATTCAACTAGAAATTCAGTTTAACTTGAAGGGCCGCAAATCATGCAATTTAAAAGTCTTTGGAAAATGTTTATACATGTTTCAGTGCCACAAGATGCACGACTTTAATATTAAAAAAGAGTTTAAAGTGTGCATCAGTGTTTGGATATGCAAACACCGGTTTGAAATTTAACTAAAACTCACTTTAATTTTAAGGGTGGCAAATTACTTGATTTATTTATCTACTAGCGTCTTTGCATGGTCTACGTCAAAAATAAAAGTTATGTCAAGTGACGCGTGTTCAACAACTGGGCTCAAATAATAAAAGAAAACATATACTGTAAAATTTCTCTTCAAAAAATGATTCTTAAATTTTGTCAATGGTAAATCTTTAAGTCCTGTATAAATTATGTGCTGCCCTTCATTAATGCAACTAAAATCCTTGATTATCTTATGCTGGCAGTACAAAAAAAAAAAAAAGCTTAAAAATATGCAAAATGGGGAAATTTTTAACTCAAAGCAAAAGCAAGAATTTTGTTTGTTCACAGTCGAGAAAAAAATGGCTACAGATCCAAATTGATTTTATTCGTGCTAATTTAAACTGAGCTCGTTGGCAAACGATAAATTTCCAACTTGATATGGATGTTCCATTAGGCTTAAAAATACTTATAACTCTTTTCCTGGTGATTTACAGCCTTGGTTTTTTTCCCCCCAAATTCGAAGGAAGTAAATCAACCTGAGGGATATTTTTTGCAGACCTTCAAATGAGACCGAAGTAAAGAAAACCAGATCATTATTTCTGGTAGAAAGAGCCATTTAATGCCATTTTGCCTCACAAAATGTTTGTGAGATTCTGGGAAACACTTTTTCATATACATTTTTACAATTAAAAGTGTTACTTTTTACTTATTATTGTATAAAAAAGTATCAACAATGTTTTATAGTTCCCATCAAGCACTTTTAATAAAATGTATCTGAAATATGGAACATTAAACATTTCATTTAAACACATTTCAGGCGTACCGGTTCTCCGCCCTCCTCTTTCATTTATTCCCTTTTCTCTAGTTCTCAGAAAATAAGAAAATCTTCTTACGACCCTCGAAACTCATCTTTCTGATATCACCAAAAGGACGATGAAAACTGAATTTTTAGTACTACAATTTCGAAAAATTTAGTGGAAAGGAATCTCTGAACCTCTTCCGATACCATCATAGAAGAACACTCTCTAGGACTTCAATTTTCTTTAAGTTTCCAGTGGAGAGCCCTAGTATCTCCTTTTTCCCTGACATCACTGAAGATTATCAACAATTGCGTTTTTGGAACTTCCATTTCAAAATGATGTAAGGGAGATATAAATGAAATCAAAAAATCGATCAAACACAATCTCTGAGTCATATTATTTTACATAACTGCCACAAATATGGTAAGTAATCGCGTTTTTAAAGACATCAATTCCGAAAATTTTCCAAGAAGGATATTCAAACTTTTTCTCCCTGTAACATTACCATAGATGGTCAAAAACTTCATTTTTAAAAGCAGAACTTTGAAAAATGTTTCCCGGGGAGAACCCCCGGACTCCTTTATTTCTATGTGCTCCATCTTCGAGTACTGACCGACCCCTTCTAAAAAACAGAAGTTTTATCACCTCATTCTCTCCACATACAATGCATACATTAGATATAATTGATAAAGTTGAGAGAGAGAGAGATGGAATGATTGACGTCCATTTGAAATAAGAAAATCTTTTGCCCCTCCCTCCAAAATTACTTTTTGATTACGCCATTATTTCTGCGTCTTAAGTTCTGCGTCCCAGATACTTCCCACTATGAGCTCCTGCTTTTTACAAAGTTCCTATGCCTTTTATTGCAACTTGTTTAAAGATTCCAAACCCGTCCCGCCATTGTTTTAAAAAAATGATAGGTTGTTATTTATTTAGTTTTAAATGACAAATGGGAGAAAAGCAACAGTTTGAAGTTACAGGATTACTTTTAATATACCAGTCTATCTGAGGTATTTGATCCCGGAAAACAGTATTAGGGGCTGGGTCTCATTCAGGATTTTATTTCTTTGTTCATTACCAATTTGTATTTAAATAACTTACTTTAGAAAGAGCAATGGAAGGAGGGGGGGTGGCACTTGTCAGCCTCGCCTAGGGCAGCAAAACTACTAGAGCCAGCCCTGAGTAAGAGAGAACATGATACAGTTAGCACTTCAAATTATTAAAATGGAGGATGTTTCTGTACCTCAAAGCCAAACTGACGTAAGTCCAAAAATTGTGATTTTCAGTTTATTACTATGTTGTATGTAGAATTCTATTCCACATCAAGCCGTGTGAACGAAATTCCAATTAGAAAATCCTTTGTAATTATTTACCAGCGTTAAAAGAGCGTATGTTACATATTTTGCATGACAACCTTTTTTCCTCTCTCTTATAAAGTCTGAATTATGTGACTTACTTTGTTCTGGCTCTTAGGTACAGGCAGACCCCTCTACTGGGGTAGTCGACCTAGGCAGCAGATTTTAGGGGCCAAGTTTTGAAATTGGAACATTTTTTAAAAGTATCAATATCTGTTTCAGCGCCATAAGATTCACTGCTAAAAAGAATAATTTAAAGTGTACCAGTGTTTGGATATGCAAAATCCACTTTGGAATTTAACTAGAAACATTTCAATTTTAAGCACTTTACTATTATTTTTATTTTATTAATATATTATTTTACATTATTATTATCATTATTATTATTCACTAGGGAGGGAGGGGGCGGCACTTGTCAATATCGCTTAGGGCTGCAGAACTACTAGAGCCAGCCCTGTGTACAGGTTTATGGGGGCTAAATTTCGACACAGATGGCAGAACCAGGGGTCATTGTTTTAAAATATAACCAAAACCCAAGCAAATCTTGAAATCAGGAAAAATTACTACTTTAAGAGGGTTGTAGGCATATGGAATAGTTTGCCGGAAGCAGCTGTTACTTGCAATGGGTTAAATAGTTAAGAGGCTCCTTGATCTTCCTTGAGACATTGATATATTGACTAAAACCAGATAGTCTGGGCCACCTACTGAATTATGCTAAAATCATTCACTTTTTTCTTATGCATAAATTTAGAGAATATTTTCAGCTAGTGTCACTGGAAGGTATTTATTTTTAAGCATTTGTGTATTGCAATCATAACACATTTGTACACTGTACAGTTTAGTTTGTATAGTTAACCAAACTGTTGTTTCTTTTGCACACGTTATTTCTGTGTGTAAGATTTATTAATTTTTTATTTGTTTTAACACTTTCAGTTAATACCTGAAAGAAAATAATTAAATTTAAAAATCAGCTTGGCATTTTGAATTACAAAAAAATATCATTGTCTATAGTTTAAAGAAAGTTTGTATAGTCTTCTATTGCCTTGCTTTAACCCTTACAGGCGCAGGTCATTAAAATTTTTGAAATATAATAAAAAAGCACAATGGATGGAATAGATTGGTTATCTGGACATAGATTTTACAGTCAAAAATTTTTTTAATTCACTCCCTCCAGCTGGGGGTGGTGTCCCCCGTTTGTGACCACCGCCCTCCTAGAGCAGAAATTGTTTTCTAAAGTGGTTATGTTTACCTCGTATGACAATTGGAGTAATTTCAAATATTTTAAGTTCTTAAGCATTTTTACTAATTATTTCAATAATTTATACCATTAAGAATATTTAAAACACAAAATCCAACATTTTTACTATAAAAATTCCGAAATAAAGATGAAGTAAAATTAAAAAAGTTCATATAGATTATCTAAAATTATCTAAATAAGCAACTTAAAATGTTAAAAATATTTTTGGCACATTGTTCTTGCTTTATGTACATTCTTTTTGTGATATAAAATTTTAATTGAAAAAATACAACTGTATAACACCATTTACAGAAAAAATAATATCAAAGCTAAGAATAAAAAAAGTATACAACTGTCTGGTAGGAAAAGCAGATCTCAAACGTGTGCAGTCATGGGCCTTCAAATTCACCTATTCTGGGTGAAGAACCCAAAATAAATAAAGAAAAGCCCGTTGAAAACTATTCTTTTGGGTCCCCCTTCTCTGAAATGTATCAAATTACATCTTTCACCCACAACAGTAAGATCAATGCTGTAGAAGGGCAGTGTCCACATTTGGGGACACCTGAAAAGAAACTTTATTTATGCATTCAAAAATGAATTCGAATCTTTTGCAAAATTATGATTGATTAGCTCAGGATTCCTGAGGGAAAATGGTTGACTACTTTAGTTTATGGTGTAAATTTTAAAATCTTGAGAAAAATATTGTTTTTGAGCTTGAAAATTGAGGTATTTTAAACAAGAAATTAAGCCAACAAAAATAGTCATGTTTAATAGTGCTGCCATCTGTGCGCATTAAAGAGAAATAAAAGCAACTAATGCAGCGATTTTTGGAGTTTTAAAGAAATAACTTTTTTTTAAAGAAATTTTTAAAATTGGTGTCCTTTTTTGTGACCACCGCGCCAGAAAGGGTTAATCAGTGATTGTAAGGAACTACAGCAAAATATAGGAAGTAGTTTCTTCTGCCGATCCTCGTGGCAACATTCTCCCATATCATGGAGAGTTAAACATGACATTAAAGTGACCTTTTCAGTGTCAGAACATGCTGCAATTCATAAAATTAGCATCTGATAATTTCAATATATTGGGAATAGATAGCTTGACTTGTGGTGTCTTTCACCATCTGCTGCAGACATGCATGGGTTAGAATGAGAGGTAGGGGAGGCGAGGGGGAATCTCTGCATTGTTTAACCCTTAACAGGGGAGGTGTGGTCTCATAGACCGCTCAAAAGTTCATCTGATAACACCTATTTTATTTTCAATCCGATTGAAAGGTTTTACTCAATAGCTTTTTGTTTTATGACCTTGAACATTCCCTTTGCTTATCAGTATTTTTAGTCAAGTGCATCTGGTTTAAATTTCATTGCATTCTGTAAAAGTGGTGAGACCGCAGCTCCTCTTCAGTGTTACAATATTCGGCTGTAGTAGACATAGCTCTGAATGTTAGATCTGCGGATATAGGTTCATTTATCTTATCCGCGTTATGCGGAAAAGATGCAAAATATTCTAGATGAGGTTGAGATGCGTTTGAAATGTTTACAAACGTTACACAATGAGGTTCTAGGGACAATGAAGGCTGAATTATTCCTCGAAATATGGCGTGAAATACTAATAGTTAAAGGGGTGTCAAAATTTTCCTGTAACATGATATAATTAATTTTCTGGTACTAAAATGTTCTGAATATATTAAACTTCAATATTTCACTCAGGATGCATCATAGATCACTGCTTGTCTGTGTATGAATTATTATAAAAAATAAAAGCAATTATTAATTTCATGTGAATAACTAATGGAATGTTTTTTTATGATATTTCAATTGCTTAATTGATTTGTATTAACTTGAATAAATGAAAAATGAAACAACTTTTTTGTGCAGGTTCTCTAAAAGACATCCGTCCTAAAGGCTGGGCTTTAAGTGAAGGTTATCTTACCTTTCTTCAAAAGCCTGCTGATGACTTGGATTGGATTCCAGATTTTGATTACTACGTAAAATTAATTGGGCGTTTAGTAGATAGTATCCTTTATGTGAGCTTTGCTTTTAAAAGCAATTTCTTGTTCTTGCTCAGGAAAATTTTACTTTTTTTTTCTTTAACCGGCAAGTAATGCAGTGGGATTAGTTGCATTTTTAATTTTTTAATGATTTTTGTTAAAACTTGCGTGTAACTATTAGCTAAATTTAATCATTATTTTAACATAATGCACCATTCTCTGTACAAGACATTTAATTTGGAGATTTATCTACCAGTCTCTATATTTTTTTACCTTTTAAATATTTTAAAATTTAATTACCTTAAGCAAGATTATATGTGTCCAACATCATCTATAGAATGAAAGAAATTTGGGAAAAGTGTGCTCTTTCAAGGGTGTAGGTTTTTTAATATTTGCTCCCATATGAAACAGAAATGACTTCTACATGAAAGTTTTTAGATGTTTTCAACCATCTTAGACTGACTTTACGCTTCATGAATTTAAATAAATTGCATGAAAATTTGATTCAAATTTTGAACATGTAACACAGAATAAGAGATTTTGTAAATGAAGAATTTTATTTGCTATATGTGTGAAATATATATGATGTTACAAAGTTATAGCAGCGTCACTACGAACTTGATTTACTTGTCTATTTTACATTTAAATTTCTGGAAAATGTAAAACCATTCTTATCCTTTGCATGGCAGATATGCAACCCATACTTAATGCATTTAAAACATTTGTAGTTCGCAATTTAGAAATTTACTCTTTCCTCATCATATTTAATCCATTGATTAGTTCAAGCATATCAAAAAGCTTCGAGTATTTGAATAGCATGAAATGAAATGCTAGTAAATGAAATGAACTATGCAATTAATATAATGTAATTCACGCGCCAATTATGTAGTATTACTTCTATGTATTACTTATATAGTTGGACATTGATATGCAATCAACTGCAATTAAGGTCACTTTTATAGATTCCACAATCATTAAATAAGAGTTCTATGTAATGTATTATCAGATATATGGCCAGGTAAGTGGCGTAGCTACACTTTCTGATGCCCGGGGTGGTTTCTAAATTTGCCGCCCTTTTGATGAAGTTAAAGATTCAAAAGTATTTAAAGTAAAATTTAAAACTTAATTAAGAAAAAAGGAAAAATATTCTTTTGCTTCATATATTTCTTCAAAAAAAAAAAGAGTTCACAGCTCCACCCAAAAGTTCCAAAAGTTAAGTCGAAGTTCGCAATTTTAGTAATGCTATAGAAAAAAGATTTAAAGCTCCTTCTAGATTAATTTCAAAAAAAAAAAATCAGTTTTAGGCTTTCTTTGGTGACGTTAGGGGAAGGGGGGCGGGGTGATTTTTCAAGGAAATTTTCTGCAATTGAAATATTGAAAAAGCAATTTAGGACATCTTTGGATGCGTGAAGATACTGGGGAAGGTCCGGGGACGCTGTCCGGAAAGATTTTTGACTAGACTGCAAAGAACACAAACGTGTAGACTCTATTTAGTGGTGTAAGAGCTTCCCACTGGATTTTCTTCCCAAAATATTTTCCATATCAAAATCAATTTTTGGCAATCTTTTATAACACTAAAGAGATTAGGGAACTTTCTGGGAGCTCTCTAGAAATTATTCGATGCCGAAGTTTCTAAAACACAATCGTAGGCTTGGGCATTAGGTAGTGGCTAAATGTTTCCAAAAATGTTGGGAAGTCAAATGGCTCTTCTGTCTCCCCTACAAATGTTTTGAAAATGACATCTTAAAAATGTGATTTTAAGTGCTGTTTGACCGACAACGTTATGAGAGAGAGATCAGATGGGGGTTTCCCACCCGAAATCTTTCTTGAAATTGTTCATTTTCATCTCTTCATCATTGAGAGGGGGAAAAAAGGCTTGTGACGTTAGGTGACTGCATGGACATTTGGAGTCTCTTCCTTAGAATTTTTCTGAAGTTGAAGTTTCAAAAACCCATCTTTATGCGATTTTTGAAGATATTGGATGAGATGGGGTTTTTAAAGTTTGATGTTGATGTTCTAAACACACAGTTTACACTTTCTTTAATCAAGCTACAGGAAGGCTCAGGTTGGTTGGACAGAATTCGACTGCTCTAAGTAATTTATTGATATTGAAGTTTTAAATGAAAATGTTTTGAGATATTGAAGGCCTAAAACAGCATTTTTAGGCTGTTCAGTGACGTTAAAGGATAGGAAGATTTGGTTGCTCTTCCCAAAAAATGTGACATTTATTGAGGCTTTTAACAACGCAATTTTAAGCTGTCTTCATTTTTATTATATGGGAAGGGGTCAGAATTCGCCTGCCTGAAAGCACATTTTAAAGCTATCTCTTGAAACGTTAGACTACAAAGGGGGGGGAGCATTGAAAATGGAGCCCGCAAAAATGCTGTTTTAATGCAATGTTTGGCCAAGTTGTGAGAGAAATAAATGGCTTCTGAGCGGCTCTTCTACGGAAAATTTTACAAATTGTCAAGTCTTGAAAATGCATTTGAAGCTTTGTGACAGTTGGAAGGAGTGTAAAGCTCGAGGTGGATGTTAATTAGGAAAACAGAAACTTTCCTAATTAGAAGTTTAAAAAATGCAATTGTTAAAAAATGTGTAAATACTTGATAATTATTAGTTTCCTACAATCAGTTGTAAATTTATTGTTAATTGTTATTAATATTATTAAACATTTATTTATTTATGTTTATTATTTTTTATTTTTATTTTTTTATTTATTTATTTATTTATTTACTTATTTATCTATCTATTTTTTTTCTGTTACTGAATAGTTGATCAATGTTATATAATACTTACAGAACATAATAAGACAAACTATTTTAATTTAATTAAAAACTAAAGTTCAGAATCATTTTAAAATACATTATCAAACAATGTATGAAGCTTAAACACAAAATATATGTAGAATCTCCTTTCCATAATAAAAAATTCTTTTTATTATGTAGTCACATAAGTTTTTTTCTAGTCTGTTCAGTGATCGGAATAGGCTAAGAGATTTTAGACTTTGACAGTGAGCAGTTATATATTCAAGAAAATATATTTTCTTAGTGGAACAATTACTGTACACTTGAAACTGATGCGGTATAGATCTCAAACCCTTCAACTTGTTTGTTATTTAGGTACATGTTCCATATTGAAGAATTTTCCTTTAAAATATGATGCTTCTCCTGCATTTTTTACCCGTGTTCATATGTTCTCCAAGCCTGTTCACTTGCGCCCCCCTCTAGCGGCACAAAGAAAAGTGTAATCAATCATGGGGACACTCTTGCGTTGAGAAATTGATAACATATTTTGAAAAATACAGAAATAAAAAAAATCATTCATATATGCCCTCTTTTCCCCTACACAAAATTCCTTCTGTCTTAATGAAAATTTTCTAATCAAGGACCAATCAAAGCAATTGTCGAAATAGATAATGTTATCCTGAAGTTGAGAAATAAATTGTCCTCCATTTGAGACTTTTCTCCTCTTACTCTTGCTGTCACTTTCCTTCAAAAAAAAAAAATGTTTCTCTTTTTTTTAATAAGCTGGTTTCCAAGGAACTTTCATAACATTAAGAGGCAGATTCATAATATAATGCAAGGTTATGAAATTTATTGCTTCCTCCACTATAGTAAACACATTTAGAATGAAAAAAAAATTAGGTCCCTTCATTGACACTGCAACTTCCCTTAGTCTGTATATTCAGACGAAGGGAGAGAAAAAACAAAGAATAGTGCTAAGATGTCCAGAAGAAAAACATATGTTTTGTAATAGAGTAATTTTATCATAGTAGTACCAAAACTTAACCAATTCAAAGACTTTTTTTTTGCCTCCGTAGATTAAAAGTGTAATTTCTGTATTGGGAAAATACATTGAATCTTTTTGCATCAAAAGTGTGAAATTGCCACCCCTAAAAAAGTGCCGCCTGGGGGTGGACCGCCCCCTCCACCCCTCCCTAGCTACGCCACTGGGTCAGGTAATACTGAATCACTTATAAGATCACTTTTTTCTGACTTTCTTTAATTGATGTTAAGGCCATACAGATTCGGTAAAAAAAACGGTTTTTTCACAAAAGAAAAACAAACAAAAAAAACCGTTTTTTTTTTTTTTTGGTTTAAACCGAGTTTTTTTTTTGGTTTAAATATTATTTGCGAGAAAACCAATTAATTTTCGGAGGGTAATTAAGGTTCCATGTAATTAACAGTTATTAAATAGTCACATTATACCTAATTTCTTGATTAATTAAAGAGATAAGAGCAAAATCTTGTAACTAAATTAAATAATTAAAATAGTTTTCTGCAGGGAAATATTGATTGAAATGTTTGACTTGATTAACATATTAGTATGCATGTATATATAGACCCTTTGTGATACGAAATACTTCAAGAAGTGGTTGTGATGCGGGTTAATATAAAATATAATGAAGATCCAAGAAAAAAACTTTATAAAACCATCATAATATGAATAATTATCAAATAAAGGTAAAAGTTATATTTTTAAGCATAATCTTTTCAAAAGAACAATTTTCATATTTTTTCTTTCTGATTTTACATAATGCTGATTTTTATATACACAATGTCGCAAATATTGAAGTAAAGCAAAATGTACAACAGTACATGATTGAACAGTCAAAAAATCGATTGCTGTTGTACTGACAAAGTTTTAAAAAAAAGTGCTGCTCTATATTCGACTTCGTTCTTATTTTGGAAAGACTCGGAAAAGATATCGACTATCGCTAAAACAAAAAACCAAATCAAAAATACAAAAATTGGTGTAACATGGCTTAAATTACAGCATATTTACTG
Organism: Uloborus diversus; assembly: GCF_026930045.1. Classification (NCBI taxonomy): domain Eukaryota; kingdom Metazoa; phylum Arthropoda; class Arachnida; order Araneae; family Uloboridae; genus Uloborus; species Uloborus diversus. Next base: position 80,306,937 of record NC_072731.1, on the reverse strand, counting down.
GCATACATGTTGCATCCAGCATTGAAGTTTAAAAAATATTAAATGCAAACTTTTTAGAACAAATAAATGTGTAGCAAATTCTATTTCAAGAAAAAAAAATTTGCCAAAAACGTTATATACGTGAAGTATAAACTTTTTTTTAAAATTTGATTCAAAAAATATTATTTGTGTTCACCTGCAGAACAAATCTTAATTTTTAGGTGCAAACAATTAAGTTAGACTGTTGATTACCTTACAAGTCAAAGTTAAAATTCCAGGAAAGTGCAAATAAATGGGCAAAAATGTCACACCCCTGCAACAGGAGTGAGCAATATAATTGATTGCATCTACAATAAAAGATTCAATCCTTAGTAAATCTTAACTAATCATGCAAATTAAGCATAATGATGGAAGTTGACTGAAATCTGCTTTATGGCACATATATGAAATAAAAAATATATTAATATTTTTTTTCGATTAAAGCTTGTAATACATTTTGAAGAAGCAACTTTGCAATTTTAGTATTTATCGCTGCAACTTACGTAGGAACTTAGCATAAATGGAATTTTACATTTTTCAATATGTGTGGGGAAATCAATGTAAACCTCTAAAATGAATTTTTTTTTTTTGGCTTTTTTTTTAACCATTTTTTTTAAAAAACCGCATGGTTTTTTTTAAAAAACCAATTTGTTTAAACCATGGTTTAAACCAATGTGGTTTAAACCAAACAACCCTGGATTCAAGTCCAAGATTTTTCTGTGTAACACAATCTTTTATGAGCAAAAAATTATTTTTCCTACTAATGTATTAGGAAATGCAGAAAATGCAGTATAAAGTGAAAAAACAACTGTGATAATAAAAATTGAAATAGTGCACACTGTGGTATACATAAACTTACATGCACCTCCCTCTTCCTACTGCAAAACATATAAGTACACTGCCTTATCATAGAGTCACCGCACTAAATTTATAAGGTCAGCTTTACAAAATCCCAAAGAGACCTAATATTGAGGTCCAACTGTATTCAAGGTTATGAGAAGCAAATGAATGCAAGTGGACATCTTAAAGTTTTGAGTAAATCGCGTTTAAAGTTCTTTTTCATTGATTTTTTTTCATCATGCTGTATAGCCGCACCTTCTAGGGATGCCAGTACTATCTCTTGCCCCAAAGCAGTGAAAGGTTCTCATATCATTTGTTCTGGTTATCTGCGAATTTTTAATTTTGTCACTTGCATCTCTTTGCCTCATTTGAGTTTATAATCAAGATGTCTGAAATACAACCCTTAACAATAGTCAGCTGTTGCTGGTAAGCCTGCTTTTCCCCATACTGATTGGCGGTTTAATGAATTTTCAAATCCAGCTGCTCATGCATTGCATGTGACCTGCATTGAGTTGATGGCTCTTCCTACTTCAACCAGCATTGTCGGAAATGCTCTCATAGACATAGTTCTACGGGGGTAAGCTGCTAAACTAAGTTACATCTTTTTGCGTTTTTGTAACTTATCACTTGATGACATGCACCCTTAACTGGTATGCCATCAAGTGATAAGTTACATCTTTTTGCGTTTACCCTTTTTTTTTTCTCTGAAGTAACTTTTACTCTTTCAGCCCAGAACTTGACTGTGTTGTATTTTCATGTTGTAGTTTAACTTTTCTTTTCAATACTCTAAACTCTGAGTTGTAGATAACGCAATGTCATTATTGCTTCCTGCATTGATTTTTTGTTTAATTGAGTATAATTGAGTTAATTTTATAGAGAGGGCTTCTTCTTCTTAAATGTAGCATTTTTCAGATATTAGTTATATTTATCTGTACACCAAAAATATGGACTGAAGGTAAACAAATGCGCTGCCAGAAGTTTTGTCACTTTCACGGATTTTCTCTTAGGAAAAGAATAAACCTATTGGCATCTGCTTGACTTCTGATTTGCTATTGTCCAAGCCAAACACAGCGTTGACACCACCAAGTGGCGTATTTCTTTTTTTACATACAATCGTCTTGTCTTTTTTGTGAACGCTATATAAACTAGATGCATCTCTGGTATTCAGTCTAACAATATAAAATTATATTTTACATTATCATGTAATTTGTTAAAAAATGTTCTAATACCATAATCTAGTTTGTGCTTGAGTATTCTTTTATCAAATGTACTCATTGAAAAAGACATGACAACTGGATTAATCAATGCCTACCAAAATGTTTTCATAGTTTCAAAAGAAGCTCAATGTCTGATTAGTAACCAATGCAATATTATTCTCTCTTGAACATTGGAAGTAAAATTCAACATTACACCCCAATTCTTTTTTTTTTTTTTTTAAGTTTAAGTTTAAGTTACACATTCATTAAAAAACATTGTTCCTTTCGCTTAGGGGCTGTGTGCAAATGATGTCTCAATTTGAGAGGAGTGCATGATGTTGGGATATTGTGGCTGTTTGTGACAAGGGGGACAGAGGTGTGATATTGTTTTTTTTTTTTGTAGCAATATACATATGAAAAACAGCATGGCATGGGAAAGGGTATGGTGAAGTATGACACAGGCAGGGATGAAATTCGTTGAAAAAAAGAAAAAAAAACATTCATAAACAGCCCTTGTTTATGAATGTATATTTAATAGAGTTACCATTCAATTATGGGAAGGAAAACACACTATTTACACATACTAGCCGCCAGGTGACTAAATTAGCCACCCTTAGTGGCAGGCGCTTTAATTTTGTTGAAATTTTGTAGTATTATATATTTTTCAAACTTTTTAGTTAACTGCCATACAATGTAATGTGTGTGTATTAATCGTTATTAATCATCTCTAAATCTTCACTTTTTAAATTTAAATTTTAGACGTGCTGTGACTTCACAAACCAACATTTTGACTTGGATGAATGCTGTCGGTTTAGTGCTTACTGCATTACCAGTACGTACCATATTTTTCCTTAAAGTAGTCTTATTTTATTTTTGTTTTTATAAGGACGTAACTGTGCAATCTTATTTGTGTTACATCACTCTTACCATGCAGTTTAATTTCTTAAGTTTGCTAAAGAGAAACTGCTGATAATCTTGAAAGTGATGTAAAATACACAATTTTGTCTGAGTTATAATCTATCAATTGTTTTTTAATATAACAGTGAAATCCTGTTGCAACAAACTTCAAGGGACTGAAAATTTTATTTGTTGGAAATCAAACAATGTAATTTAAATTACCTCAGGACTGAAAATAGATTTTGTTGCATTGGTATTCATTGTAACGGGTTTTCACTACATACTCTTCGATCAAATTGAATAGTATTGTCTGATAAATCGTGTAACGTCTTATGCATTTTATTGAGTTTGCGGCTGCAGTAGCCAAACTGGTACGTTGGCGCTCGCCAAATTGTCCTGTACCTTCCCGTATTGCAAACCCAAAACAAGCATCAATTCGAGTTCACGAGAAATGGCCTTCCCTTTTCTCACTTTTAGAATTCCAAGAATGTTGTGTGCCGTGGTTCTTGCACGCACGACACTCATAGAAATAATATGAGTTTACCTTTTTCAAATAAATTTTCAATGTTAATAAAAATGTTTTGAGTTCTAAATATTAGCGTGTTTTTTGTGACACAAGGAATAACAAGTTCTGCAACAATTTTATAAATGTTAGCAGTGTCATCAGTTTACACTATTTATAGATGATGTTGCATTAAGTGCAATTAAGTATTTATTCTTAAATTATCTTCCTGCTTTAACTTAAGATCTTAAGCATCTTTTGAAAAATAGATTTTTCGGTGTGTGTGTGTGTTCTCTTTTTTCCATTTCTGGGTGATAGAGTAATTGCAGTTTATGCAAACAAGGTTTTTCAGAATCTGTGGAGCAAACAATTTGGGTTCTTTTACTCTCACCAAATTTGGTGTGTCCATTTGCAGCTGGAAAATTTGTAAGCAATCACTTATGATTTGTGCTTGTATTAAAACTCATTTATTGGAACAATCAACCTGTTTCTCATATAGTGGTGTCTGCTGTATTGAATATAATCTCAACTAGCACTTTTTATTACTTTGTCTTAATAACAATCTTACTGCTTTATTTTATTGTGATTCCTAGTTCATTGTGCAATTTGTATATAATAATATTGTTAGTTTAATGCAGGGGTGAGCAACCTTTTTGGAAATAGGGCCACTTTCTGAAAGAAAAAGGTTCTGCATGCTATGCTAAATTTTTCTAATGCATTGAAAAAGATAAAGTGAAAAAATTTTCTTTTTGCACTGATTGTGCATTTTAGTTTTTAAACTTGTTTCTTTTTAGAAATGGTTTTAAAAATTACAAAAAGAGCATAGAATGGATTCTTAAACTGTCCTTCTATATCATTTAAAAGCCTCACCCCAACCTTAATAAAGTTTGATTATATAGGTGTTTTGATTCTTGCATATTTAATTCATAGAAATAAGATTTAAAAAAAAAAAAACACTATCTAATACATACAAAAATTTTCATTTCATAATGGCATATTTTTTTTTCCCTTTGAAGATAAATTTACAGTAACAGCAGCTAAAATTTATCATTATAGTTCAAGTGTTTTGGTTTTTTTATATGTAGTGTGTATAAAATGTGATTTTCTTGTAATGTTTGTAATTGATATACAGGGTGACAAAAAAGAACTTGGACACACATAATACAAAAAATTTTAATGCGGATGAAAATATTATGACCAAACTTCAGATTAATTATGAATTTATTATTTCATCTAATATATTTACAAATTTTCAAAGAGGTTACCTTAGACTTAATACAAAGCTTTAAATGTGTAGCAAAATTTTCAGCTATGGGCTGCAATGCACTTACTGATATTTTATCCCATTCCTTGCATAAGGATTTCTTTAGGGATGCCAATGTTTTTTGAGGTTTAGCACACACCCTTGTCTTCTGGATAGACCAAACAGAATAATCCATTGGGTTTAAATCTGGGAAATACGGAGGCCATTCTGAACCTCCAATGAAGTCTAGAAAATGTCTTGCACCAATCTTGAGTGCCTTAACTCTATGTGCAGGTGCCGAATTCTGTTGAAAGGTCCATCTTCTGTTTCAAAAGAACATTTGCGACCAAGGTAAGACAACATCTTCCAAAATGAGTTTGCGATATATTTCTTGATTATTTTTGTCCCCTGATCAGCAAAAACATGTGGTATTTTCCCCATCAGCACATATCCCACCCCAAACCATTACAGATTGGGGTCGTGGACACTGTTTAACAATGTAAGAAGGTCTTGAAGGCCGAGGTATGTGCTAAATTTTATAAAACTTAGGCATCCCTAAAGAAATTCTTATGCAAGGAATGGGATAAAATATCAGTAAGTTTCGGCCTATGGTCGGAAATTTTGTGACACGTTTAAAGCTGTGTTAAGGCTAAAGGTAGCCACTTAGAAAATTTGTAAATAATATACTAGACGAAATAATGTATTCATACTTATTTCAAGGTTTGGTCGTAATATTTTCTATCAATAAATTTATTATATATTATGTGTGCCTAAGTTGTTTCCTGTCACCCTCTAGTGTTTTTAATATTTCAGCTATTTATAAATAAGGAAAAGATGATAAAAAGAAGTTGTCAATCAATACTATTCAAATTTTCTTTCTTTTCATGATTTATGCTCAAGCAAAACTTATTTTATTTTACAAACGAATGAATAACTTGCTTAATATTATAGGAAGCATATTGGACTGTTCTCAATGATCGCATTTTGGAAATGATGCAATCTCCTTTATTGGCCAACCCCTCCCCAGACATTGATCCATTTCTTCTGTTTGATTTTGCTGGCAGTTATAAAAGCATGACAGACTTGCCATGTTGTTATTTAGTTGCATTGACCCATTCTGTGTGGTACCATGCAAGCATAGGTCAGATTTGCACTTTAACTGAGTAAGTTATTATTGTTTAATGTTTTTTTGATATATATTTTCTTATTTTGATTCTAATGATTTCAGACGCTCTTAGGTTATTTCTGGCAAGACCGTAACCAGAAATATTTTTCGGGAGGGGCGCAGATTTGCACTCACACACACACACCCATATATATATATATATATATATATATATATAACGACATAGGGACTCTAAAACAGACCATTTTTCCCGTATGTGTCTTTTTTTTACTGATGCAGCTCTTATGTTTTTGTCTCGTTTTTTTTATTGCCCCTGCTGTATTTATTTTTAATTTCATTTGTTATTATTTTTATTCACCTTTTCTAGTACTTAAGATAATAGGAAAGTGGCGCTTTAAGTGGGATATAAAATATCTATAGTTTCAGGGGGTTCGGGGGGGATTTTTGTAATATAGATATAAAAATCTGTATTTTGAGGCCTTTTATGGGAGTAATTGAAACTACAAAACTATAAAAAAAAAAAAAGGCAAACAAAACCTCTTAAAAGTTACACATTCTTTTGCAAATGAAGAGCAATCAAAATAAAACTTCTTGTTCGAAAAATCGTTGACATAAATCTACAGAGAGGGAAAATGAGGAAGGAGAAAAGAAGCACATTGTCACTTGCTCATATCGACTTTTAGTGTAGTTTGTTTTTGATCATTCCCCCCCCCCTCCCCTATTTTATTAAATGCCCTATAGTAAAAATTGTTCAAAATGGTTCGGAAGAAATGGTGCAGAGATTCAGAAAATAAGTAATGAAAGAGTAATATTCTGGCCAGAGACAAAATTGACTTAATTTTTAAGGAATTTCAAAACCGTAAATAATTTTCAAAGACTCTAGAACAGTTGAAATTATTTAAAGCACTTCGTTTGCACTTTCCAGAAGTTGATTGCACAGTCTTACAAAATGATTATAACTTTGTAAGACACACCTGTGTTAACAACAAATGTAACGAAATATTTCTCAAAACAAACATTATTTTTTTAATCACAAGTAGTGCAGAAAATGAAATAGAGTAGAATAAGTGTTATATTTTTGCTCATGCTTAAGATATTAACACTATGCAGTAGAAGTAAGATAAAAACAAGCAATAACATAAGAACTTCCAAAATACTGAATTCAGTATTAAATAAATGGCAGTACAGTGAAACCTGTGTAAGTTGACCACTCGCGGTGCAGTACTTTGGCGGTCAACTTAGACAGGTGGTCAACTTATAAAGGGCGGTAATGGTTTTTTTTTTTTTTTTTTTTTTGTCATTTCTTGAACCATGTATTAATTTTTTGAGGAATTCACCCTTACTCTTTCTGTTCAACTCCACTTTCATTTTTTAACATTATTGAAAGTGAAACAATAATTAAAAATACTATTCTAATACTTTTGTTATTTTCAACTTGTTTTTAACTATATTAGACACTGTAGTTTTAGAAATTCCATATATGCCAGCTATTTTTCTCTGGCTTTCTCCATTTTCAATTACTTTTAATATTTCATACTTTTTATTAATCTCAAGCTCCACTAACTTTCTTTTTGAAGCCTTTTTATGTAAAACTTATAGCACGAAGAGCAAGAAGCTCGACTCTCCCAGTTCATAAAGGCAAAATTAAAATGTCCTATCTCTTAATCCCTTGCACCAGAAACATGTAACTTTACTCATTCCTCATTAGCCGGCCCAGATCTGCATACCCGCAGTGTGAGGGGCCCGCGTCCTTAATGGGGCTAACGGCCCTAGGAATTGATGAAAAAATAGGGGGGAAAAATAGCACTAAGGCTTATTCGCTTTTCAAATAGACACTGCTCGCCACTAGGGAGAGGCCCTACATATTTTGTTGCAGTGGGCTCAAAATGTATAGATCCGGGACTGCTCTTTTTAGCAGTATTTCTGTGTTGCCACAACATATTGCAACTGAAAGAAAGGACTTTGAACTTTTCTACTGACAACTATTTTCATTGAACAGATTACAAAAAGCTGTCTCAAATAGAACAACAAATCAAAAACAAGTTTGGAGAATAAAGAGCAGCATAAGCTTTATGCTGCTGTTAAGTTCGTGAAATGCTATAGTATGTCATCAAAGCTTTTTTCTTTGAAAGCTAACCAAAAAAAAAAGATATTATTATTATTATTATAAATAAATAATAAAATAAAATAATATTCTGAAGAAAGTTTTAAAAAATAAACCAAGTGGTCAACTTACAAAGGGTTTTTTACAATACTCCAGACCAAATTTGGCGTACATTAGTGGTCAAGATAGACAGGTGGTCAAGTTACAGAGGTTTTCCTTCATTATATGAGATAGGGCTAATTCCGTTCCTGACAAAAGCGGTCAACATAGACAGGTGGTCAACTTACAAGGGTGGTCAACTTTACAGGTTTTACTGTATATGAAACATATCAGTCATAAAAATTTATCTTGTAAACTATGCTACAAAAATGCTAGAAATAATTTTTGCATTTTTTACACAGGATTTACAAGGAGCTGTATTTGGAACATCTTAGTAACCAGATACTAGTTTGGGAGGGGGGCAAGTCTACCAAGCTAACCAGAGGCCTGCTTTTGCCATGAATTGAATTAGAAAAGAAAGCAGGAAGTCTTAATAATTGTCTAAATTTCAAGTATGCTTTGCAGCTAATGACAACTGGAATTGCTTTTTCTGTATTTTTTTTAATTGTTCACTCGTTTAATAGATACAAAATTAAGAATAAAAGACTTTGTTATTTTCCTTTTCAGACATTAGAAAGTAAAAGAAAAAAAAACTTCTATTTTATGTTGCATAACATTTCGGGGGGGGGGGAGTCTTCTGGATACGGCCTTGATTTCTGGTTACATCTTTATGGTCTAATATCTTTTCCAATAAACAAAAAAACAAAAAAATCACAAATATAAACTTAATGAATTGTTAATCAGATTTTGGAAGAAGAAGTTTGAAAAACCCTTGGTAAAGCATAAAGGAAATCCCACTCATAATCCTTTCTTTAAAAAATGGATATTTACATTAATTGTACTATAAAATGCATTACAACCTTCACATATCTGTAGTTTATTGAAGGTAAGCATTAATTTTGTACTATTCAGTAATTCTACAGGTCAAATATTAAATTAACATCAATAGCATTTTACTTAACTTTGAATTAAAATAATAAAATGTAGGTGATATGTTTTGTGTGTATTTAGCTTTTTGTAATTGAGTTTCAAAGTTTTCAAGATTATGAAATTATAAAAGAAATTGCTGTCAATTAGTTAAATGCAGTGGTGATGTCAACATTTTACATGACTTTTTGTACTAATTTTTTGTTGTCATTATATTGTACAAATATTTTCAAAACAGAACGAAATACATTTTCAATGTGTATTTTTGTCAAACCCTGTTCTGATCATGAAAATGCTTGAAAATATTATAGATTATTTTGTATTATTTAAGGCTCTGTTGTAAAGCTCTCTGTCTCCCTTTCAGTTATCTTTTTTCATATGTCTTTTTATGGAACTACTGTTGAAACAATATTAATTCTTATTTGGTGAGAATAGTCACAATTAAAAATTCAAAAATAATTATTCTTTTTTGTTACAATTACAAATTATTTTGTATTTTTAGATTATTTAAAAGAAAATTTAAACCAGCTGTAAAGACTGAAGAGCAATTTTTATTCCTTTGCCATTTGGTTGCACCATTTTTGCAAAGATTTCATATTGAAAGAACAAAATATGCAGCCGAAGTGAGTCTTTTGTTGTTGTTTTAATGTTTTGCCTCCCCCCCCCCCTCCGACTATTTTTTCACATAGAACTAAAACTGCTCAAAATCAGAGTTTCATTTAGATAGTTGTAACAATGCATTAAATTTAAGACAGATGTTTTGCTGAGCAGGTGAGGTACCAACTGCTACTAGTTGGAATTTTGAACTTAGGTACAACAACAGTACAAACAAAAATTAAATTTGGCACAATTCCATCCAAAAATTTTAATTATAGCTAGAATGGTTATGCAAGATCTTTATCCTTTTTCATCCCACCTACCCCTTTTTGTGTATTATTAACTATACACAACCACAATAAAAATTCATTTGTTTTATTTAAATGTGTTACAGTAGTTGAAAGTTCACTGTTAAAGTTCAATTACAAATAACCTTAACTAAAATTAAAGACATGTGATTTTATTTTAATGATCATTTAATTAAGTGTTTATTAATGAGCGTAAAATTTAAAAAGGCTCAAGAAGCATTTAGAACTTATGAAGTATGTCATGCTCAAGCAGTGAGTTAGGGACCATTAATTAATTACGTAATGATGATTTTGGCAATTTTGACACCCACCCTTCCCCCATGTAAGGGTTCATATGATTTTCAAACCCCTTCCCCCATTCTTACTAAAACTCCCAGTTTGACATTCATCGAAGATTTTTATTTTTTAAATATATGATGCGGTATGAATTAAAAATAAAATGTGCCATACGTAGTGTGATTCTTTTATTATATTTTACACTATTCATTCTTTGTAAAACAAGTAAAAAACAACTCATCCTAATACGTTTTTTACCTTCCAAATGAAATATGATCCCTGCCAAATCACTTGTCCGCGCAATTTCTAATATATTACGTAAATGGAAATATTTGGAAAAATATTGTGTAAAAATAGGTTTGAAGACCCCCCCCCCCCCTCCCTCGGGAACCTTACGTGAATGGGATTGCGGGAATAAATGGCCCTTTGCCGCTCTTAAGACAGGGCTAAGGCCCAGAACTAAATGTCATATACCAACAACCTGGTTATCACATCTAGAGACTGCACTGCTGTTTCTTCCTTGTTATGGACTCATCAGTCTGGAATAGTGAGTAACCAAGCTGGGGGCAGATGTCATCTCATTGTACCTGAGAGTGCCAGCAAACTGGTAAAAAAAAAGACTTATATCAACAGCGAGAGTCCACAGCCGTTGTGCGGTTTCACTCTTATTAATTTATGAATCCTTTTCCTTGTCATTCAAAAAATTTAAATTTTGTGTGTTCTGAAACACAAAGTTCATCTTTAATATGAGGTCTTGTTTGATCATAAAATGATGATTTTAGTTGCTTATTCTCATTTTTTCTTTAGAAGAATAAATGAATTCTTCATTATAGATAACAGTGGAGCTCTATGAGATGCTTGAAGCAGTGGATAAGAACTGTGAGCAAATGAGATTCATCGATTCTGTGTGTGACTTACTGTATCCTTAAAAGCTGTTTTTCTCTTTTTTATTATTTTTCTTCAAAATATTTTTTCAAAACTTTTTTTTTCCTATGGTTGAATGAATATTTTATGTATTTTGCCATAGTATTTAATAGTTTATTTGTATTGTAACGGATTCGGTGCGACTTCCACTTTCTTGAAATGAAGATACAGTTCTTGATAAAAACACAGGAGCTTTATTTACACTATGTACAGGAGAAATCGTTAACTGCTAAATTAATCATCAGCAATTAAGCAAATATCACTCAACACTGTAAACTTAACGGTTACACACGTATTTACTTCCAAATACGAAAACAACACAGCGAACTATAAACAGAGCAAATACGCTCTCAGTTCGAAATCTCAATCGAAACTCACTCTTTATCCAGCGTAACGGTTTATATACACACCGAAAGAAATCTCTCAAATATTCCAAACGCTTCTGGAAAATAGTAGACCGTTATCAAATTTTATCAATGAACAAAAAAAGAAATAGGGGGTCGTATACTTTAGCCATATGTTAAGGGGTTGTATATTCATTAGGGGAAACTATTTACAGGTTACGTTACTACAATAATTACTATTTACAGGATTTGTAACAGTATGTTATACATATAAGTGTAATTATTAATTTGAAGTAAGAAATTGAAAAATTGTCTGAACTGTGGGATCGAACTAGAAACCTTTAAATCAACCAAGAAATAGAGAAAATCCAAAGATCCCTATTTCCATCCCATGCTCAGGTAATTTTTCTCTTTTCTTTCTCATTTAATAATAATATTAGCGATTTGTTAAACATTGAGTGTGAATGAGTTGTAAAAGGCTCAAGTAGCCAGACCAGCCAGGCAACATACTCATACATTCAAGGGTGCCCATTAGGGTGGAGTGAAAAAAATGAATTTTTGACTTTCTGAAACGGGTGGGTACCTTTCAATTATTGTGTATGAGGCTTAGTAACAAATCTGTGAAATATCTCATTTTTACGACCTCATCTATTAAATTTACTCATGTTATTAAATGACAGAACAATGCCTGAAATATACAAAGAACTTTTTAAAACCATTTTAGATAATGGTTCAAGTCTTCCACCAATGTATAGGGGGTTTGTATATTACAGAACTCCACGCTTGTCTGCTTGTTGACAACTCCATGTCGGTTCAGTATGTTGAAAATATCGGACATTTCAAGAGATTTGATTTCATAAACTTTGGGCAAAATGCGCAGATTGAAACTATAATTTAAAATTGTTAAAAAAAATTCTTTGTACATATTAGGCCTTCTTCTGCCATTTAATAACCACCCGTCATCATTTATTTCATTTCTAATACTGGATTTTTTTTTTTTTTTTGAAAAATCTGAAAAAAAAAAACAAATTTTAAGTCAAACGTGCAGATTCAAGATGACGTCATAAAAATGAAATATTTTACAGATTTGTTACTAAGCCTCATACACAGTAATTGAAAGGTACCCGTTTCTGAAAATCAAAAATTCATTTTTTTCACTCCATCCTAGTGCCTATCCCTCCAAGTTCGATCCCAAATATCCATTTTGACGATCCCCGAATTAATTGCAACAAGTTTTCTAATGACTTATATATGTGCATGTGTATCTCGCATAACTCAAACACAGTATGTTCTAGAAAGTTGAAATTCAGTACGTAGACACCTAGTGGGGTCTAGTTGTGCACTTCCCCTTTTGGTTGCATTCGGATGTTCCAAAAGGGGGAGGGTCTTTTACATCTTTTTGGGGGAAACCATTGTTAATTTCAATGCAAGCTCAAGTGGTGTTATAATTTGGCAAACACTTGGTGATATATCATCAAACTTTTTCGCCAACTTGGCGACGAATTTGGCGTTTTTTTTTTTAAATATGGTTTCATTTTGACCACTATTGGCTATATTTAGAAAGTTAACCATTGAATCACATTAAATGCACAATATTGGAAAAATTAATTTGTATAAAAACTTTTTTTGCTTCATTTCGCACCAAACTTGGGTTTAAAAGACTTAAAGTTTCTTTACTTACTCCCAGGCACTATTATCATTAAATCGCGTAAAAGGAAGTCATGTGATGGAAGTCATGATCAAATATTTTTAATTATTTATTTACTTATTTTAAACTAATATTATTATTTTTTTTTACTAGAAAAGCTCCCTGCAACATCAATAACACAGACACACATGCACACAAAATATATATAATTAAATCAATAAAATGAAATCTTTAGTTTAAGCTAAAAATAAATCAACAAATAAATAAATTTTAAAATAAAAAAATCCCACCTAAAAATCTAGATGGCCCATCTTACACCATAATCTCCCCCCTCGTGAGCACACCTGCGTACATCAGTTGACTTCATAAAGGTCACTATTGCATCACATATGAGTACTTCTAAACAAATCCTTTAGTGTATTTTGGTACTGTAACACGTTTTTTTTTCTGAAGATAAGTGCTATATTTTTATTCTGCCGCTGTTGTTGGTAATTTTATGTTTATCATTGACATTATGAGGCCGTTTACGTTGACCAGAAAACTGGCTCATTTTGCAGGTTTTTTCAACCTACTCAGCAGATGGAAAGCAAAACGAGTTTAGTAATGTATCCCCATTGCCAAATTCTAGTTATTAATTGCAATTCCTTTGTAACTGTGGTCTGTGGTGTATTATTGTAAGTTGGACATTGTTTTGTATTTTTCTTTTTACTTTGAAGTTGGAACTGACTTTCAGAGAGTTTATTCACATTTGTCCAAATTTATGTCAATAGTACTATACTTTAAATGCTTCCAACATTTTTTTTTTTTGTAAATGAAATGGAGCTAATTTTGCAGTTATTTTTTATGTCAGTTACAAGCAGGGGTGAAGTTTTAATACTGTTGTAAATTTATTTAAAAAAATACTCATTATGATGCAATACTGACTCTTATGAAGCCAACTGATATCATAATAAATGTTCATTTAAATCAAAGCATTAACAAATATGGATTATTTTCTCCAGCAATTTACTGAAAAAGTGTCAAAGAAATATTTTTGTATTTTAAGAGTAAGTTTTTATTTATTTATTTTTTTTTTTAAATTCTTTATTTGCAAATTACAGACAGTTTTATGCAAGTCTGACAGTTTTCTAAACTTAATCTTGTGTTTCAAGTTTCATTTAGGTGGTAAAAAGAAAGGAAAATTATGCCCGCCCCGATTATTATTACTTCTTTTAATTAATTTTTGAAATTATTTTTAAAATTTTAGAATTAGTAAAGAAAATGTCAAGACTTTTTACTGCTGTTCTTAATCTAAAAATTTATGAAAAAAATCTTTGACTTATTTCAAGCTATCATATCAAATACATGTTTATTGGCGATTCCATCAAGAATGAAGTTGAAAGGATCATCCGAAATTTGAGACCAGCTATTCAAAGGAAATTACGGTTCATTACTCATTTGAATATAGATGAGATATCAATGACATAATCATACTGCAATGTACATTTGTAAGCTATAAAACTATGAAAATATTAACTGCTAAATAGCATTTATCTGGTAAAATGTTATGGAACATATGCTGCATCATTGAAAGATTTTTGTGACTACAATACATGTTACAATTTTCACTGTGTATATACTCATTTTTTAAATCATTCAAAATAGCATCTAATTTAAAATAATTTTTCTTTTAATTGCAGTTTTTTTTAAAGTTTATTTTATTAATACATTTAATTTAAACTTATTTTAAAATACTGTATTTTCCCCCACTTTTGTTTAACTGTATAAATATGACCACAGCTATAAGGCATTTTAATATACAAATGAGCTATAGTGATATTTTTTGAGCATAATTCTACTCTGTACAGTTTGTTACTTTTAATAAAAGTTTCATCTTACGATTTGTTATCTTTTATATTAAAATTTACCTGTAAGCAACAAACACTCCACATTTTGTCCATTTGGGCTACAGCTGGATTGTTCAGCTTAATCAGTGCTGTAGTTAGAGGGATGCAGGCACATTTAAGCTCCCTTTACTCCAGTTCGGACTAAGGGACATTTCAAGCCGTCTAATTGGTTGTTCTGGATGGCAATCAAATTTATGACATAATTACTTTTATTCAGTCTGAAACACTATATTTCTAACTTATAACTTCTGCTGAATATGAATTTTCATCCTAGAAGATCTCTAACCATCTCTTAGAAAGTATGAAAAACTACATTTAACAAACTAATTAGAATTTGAATTATAATCAATTTTTAAATACGTCTCTTTGTAACTTACTTTAAACTCTTGTGTTTTTTTTAACATTCCTTATAATATTCAAATTTTGTAGTTAGTAATAAGAAATTTAGAAATATTTCTTTGTGATGAAATCACTGACAGTTAAAACAGCCAATATTTTATAATTACATGCCCATACTTGATGATTGCTTACGTAAATTAAATAAGTAATTTAAAATTTTTCTTTCTCAATTCCTACAATTTTTATAATCATATAAATAAGGCCCAAGTTACTGTTTATTATTATAATTCTAAAGAAAACCCTTCTGGTTACAAAAAGATTTTTAGTTAAAAAGAAAAACATATTTTTAAACTTTTGCACTTATTCCCTTTGCATATTTTGGCCCATTAATACATATTTTGGTAAAATCAAACTTTTTTAATTTCACAGATTTTTTAAAATTATATCAGGTTGGTTTTTGATCAATCTATAACTTGCGAAAAAAATAATAAACTTATACTGGTTGCATAATTTAAGGGAAAAATTTAAAATATTGTCATGAATTCAAAAACCACGTGACTTTTTTCTATTTCATTCACAAATCCATGTAAAAAATTATTTAACGTAAGTTAATAGTTTAATTGCTTTTCTGTTTTATTTTAAGTTTTTCTTACAAACTGCAAGAAAACGAATCATCGTTCTCACTAACAAAAGTTCCTTTTCCTATAGTACATTACTCTCCTAATTCCAAAGTTCATTTCCTTGAATCCCAAATTATGATTATCACTGTGTAATAGTACAGGGCTTCGCAACCGGTGTGCCAAGGTATTTTCGTAGTTATATAATGAAAAAAAGAGTCTTGATGCATTTTATTTTCAAGTTCCAACTGAATAGCGACATACCCAAATAGCGGAGAAGCGAGACTTGCTGCCCTACCTCTTTTAAATAAACTTCTTGTGATCCTATTACTTTCAGTTTTTGAAAACGGATTCTAATTTCCATGAAGTCCACTAATTAAACAGAATTTTCTTTAAAATCTTTCGCAAACAGGAGTATTGCATTGCCCCCTCCCCCAGGCAGGGATTGTGCCCTCCCGGCCAGAATTTTAGCCCCAGCTTCAGCTTTTGTTTTCCTCTTTTCCAGTTCAGATACTAATTTCATTTTATGGTAGTTTCTCAAAGCTCGATTGTAAGGCTTAAGAAAATAAAAATTAAAAGAAAACAAAAAATTTAAAAAGCAAAAACAAAATCTGGGACGAGAATGTTTTCGGTTATTGCTGTTTGAACAATTCTGAGAGTAAAGCTGAGAGTGCAGCTGTCTTTGCTTTTACCTGTTGCATACGTTGATGCCAACGATCAGACATGTATTGCTTTTGAAGATTTTTTTTACTGATCTATAAAAAGCATATCAACAAAAAAGAATTTTTTTTTTTTAAACTTATGTTCACTATTGAATTTATTATTATTTATTCAGCTTACTTTAAGACACAAATTATTCACTTACTCAAGCTCAATTCACCAGCAGTGACATTCTGGCTTGTCTTCATACGCTCAGTGTGTTATTCGGATTGGCGCAAAACATCCGCTTTAATTACGAATGCGATATGGGAAATTTTTTGGTTACACAAGGCTCATTGGCTGCTAAGTCTGCGACTGAATGTACTGATACAGATGAACCTCCAAGTAAAAAGGCTATGTCGCTGACTAGGCAGTGCAAACAGGGCTGCCATTTGGGTGGGATACTGGACCTATAGTACCGGGGCCCGCAGCTTTGGGAGGCCCGTAAGGTCATGAAACTGTTTTTCCAATAATTTGACTGGATGTGAACTTAATCTTCAAAATGATATCCAAAAACACCTTCAAAAGTTCAGGATGGTTGGCCTGCTGGATTTCAGAGTTTACTTCAAGGCCTATTAGTGGCTTTTTGGCCATTTGACGTCGAGCCTCCCAATAGTGCTGAGTCAAGTTGTTTAGCAGGGGAACAAGGTCATGGCAGATGATTAAATAGACTGAAAGATCGAACTTCCAAATTAAAAAAAAAAAAGAGAAAAACATTTTTTTTTTTTTTTTTTGATGAAGGAGCAGAAGTCGAAGAAGAAGCAATAAATCAAAGTACTGAACTAATACCCCCGGTGAACATATTTCAAACAGAAATAATTTATAAACAGTTTTGCACTTTATTATTAGTGATATAGACGCACGTTTTGAAGAAATGAAGGGAAGTTGTTCCCTGTTCAAGTTCAAATGTATGTCTTTTGATATTGAAGAAGTGCAAAATATGTCTGAATTTCTGTCATCAAAGTATGCAACAATAATCTACTTGGATGTGAGATTATTCACTTTCGAAAGATTCATTCGTCAATCTTCAATGTTTAGTTACGTAAATGAACTTTCTCCCCTAGCACTTTTGGATGAGTGAAGTATTGGCCGAAACATTGCCAAATTTCACGTTCGTACATAGCAGACAAAAGGATTTCGATTTCTGAAATAAAAAAGAATAGTACCAAAAATCGCTACCAGTGAAAATTTTGGCGTTGAAAAGGTGCATTATTTGCGAGTACAGAAGAATTAAATGCCAAAAAATGCAGCACATATTAAGTTTTTGACTACAAATATTTGTTGCTTGCAAATTAGGTTCAATAAAACCAACAAGAAATTTCAGTTTGTGACAAGAGAAGAGTAATACCAAAGGTTGTTTTCGACGCGGCAGTGAGGATTTTTTTCTTCATTAATATTCATCATGTAAAAGATGGTCCACCACCCCACATAGGGTTTTAGGTACTGAGTGTATGGCGGCAACACTTCTTTAATAGCAGTTTTATTAATCATGCATTTCCTACGGTGTACGGTATGGCTACAGTGGTAGGCCAAATCTTTCCCCTTGTACCGTTTGACTTTATGGATTTCTTAACGGTGTCTCAACTTCGAAAACTCGAATAACGTTACAGGTAGGAGAAATTAATCACTCCTTCCACGGATATGTGTAAAATATTGTGTATCGAATGCAATACCTGGGGATATCCCATGTAGGTTGTATTGAACCCCATTTGTTAGTAAAAATCACATTTTGAGGAAAAAATGATGCATGTTTTGTCAGTTAGCATTAATCATTCAATATTCACAGTAATGCACATTTTCAAAGCTAAAATTTCCCCCTGGTGGCAATTTTTTGTACTATTTTTTTTTATTATTATTATTTCAGAAATCGAAATCCCATGATCTACTATGCACGCCCATGAAATTAGGCAACGTTTCGTCCAATACTTTCCTTGCTAGAGCGCTCTGAACACCTCACGTTAATTTATAACCATTCTGTATAGGAAACTTCAAACGATATTTCCTAACATATGTAATCCCAATCTTTTCCTAATGTGTCCCTTCGCAAATTCTGCACTCTCCCCTCTTGATTGTAGCCCAAGTCGAAAGGGCATTTAGTAAATTAGGAAATCAAATTAAAACGTAAGATGAGGAACTGGACAAAATGGACTAAATTCTCTAGCTATTCTTAGCATTGAGCGTCAACTCGCAGCACGACTAGATTTTTAACTCAGTAATGCACAAGTTTGCGACAAAGAAAGTACGTAGAATGAAATTATGCTAGTGAATGTTCGACAAAAAAAAAAAAAAAAAAACTAAATGCCCATTTTGTAATCCAGATAGATATACCTGTATTCGTTGGATGTTAAAGCAATGGAATCGTACGGAAATCAATTTAAATGTATATAGAAAAACTGATTTTCGGGGAGATTATATCTTAATATATAAAAATCTTCTATGCGGACGTTTGTCACCATAAGTCTTTTAAGCGGCTGGACCGATTTTGATTAAATTTTTTGTGTGTAATTAAATTGTGGCAAGCATGGTATCGAATCGGAAAATTTTTGCTATAATTTGGTCAAATTTCCCCGAAGGGAGGCATAGCTGTGATTGGCTGAAGTGAAAGCCGATCGAGAGATCCTGGCGGTTCCAAGGGGGACACAGATATCTCCCATACGATTAATATTTATTTTAACCTATTGTTGAACGAGAACTGAAATAAATATTTAACCCGTTGCCAAAGGACAATAAGAGAGCCAGCTCTGCTTTTTGTAATGAAATTTCCTACTGTGATATGTCAATTTATTGGGAATAGATAAAACGTAGAGAGAGAGCGAAGCTCTCATTTCCTGAAAGCAACGATTTTAGGTCCCATGATATAGTTTAAAGTAAAGTACTGGAAGATTCACGTGGAACGTGTGTTCTGTCGTCATAGTTGAACCATGTGACCGGATTGGTGCTTTAGGTTTTCCTAACCAAATGATCAGAAAGTACCGTACCTAGCAACATTTGTTTTTCGGCTCAAACCCATCTGAGTTTTGGCACCAATGTCAAGAATACTTTAAGGATTATCTAACTAATCAGTACATTATTAAAGGAAAGATGATGGAATTTAAAGACGAAGCAAATTTTATTCTCGTCCAGCTAAATTACAACAGGGTGGTTCTGTACACAAAAGATCAGTGCAGTGGAAGATCTTTATCTTTGGTGGAAAGAACAAATTAGGCAATATATGAAGTTTTAAAAGTTTTCGTTCAAAAAATCGGACCGCTAATCGGTCGGAGTTTCGCTCATTGATCGGCTGGATTACAGTAACGTGGTGGCTTGGCGACTTTGGCTAAAAACAAGAGTTGCTTGATCATTTGTTTACAGTTTAAAGCTACTGTTAATATAATTTATTCTATTTTTTGTTTGTTTGGGGAAATATTTCAAATTGCAAAGAATTGTTTTTCGTTTTTAAAGAGTGTTTAGTCATTTTAGTTGAAGAATGTTTATTTTACATCGGGAGGAGGGTTTCGCCTTATTCAGAGAACTGTTTTTACCTTTATCATTTTTTTAAACGATACCTTTTCGATTGTTTTTTTTTTTTTTTTTTTTCTTCATGTGGCGGATGTTGCAGCGGGATTTCCCGTTTGTTCTAGATGGGTAGTTAGTTTTTTACACTTAATATCTGAGGACGCTTTTGATCCTTTGAGTTTGGCTGAAGGAACAAACCATCAAGTACGGGAGAAAAAATATTTAATAAAACAACTTCTCAGTGGGCATTAGATAAATCAAGTTGTAATAAAAACTAGACGCATTCCAAGCAGCCTAAAACATTTTCTTTTTACTTATTTTTTTCAACAAAGCGGTTCAAACACTTGATAGTTTATTGAAATGTTTTAACTTTTCAATTTACAAAGTTTGATTTGAACAACGTCTGTCGGGTCCTCTAGTGATGTATATGCTATTTTTGATTATTAATTTATATTTAACCTAGAAACTCAATAATTCCTCCCGGATGTTGATTATTGAAGTTACAAGCGTAATATACATGTGTTGTAATAATTTCAACACCTAATTCAATAATATTTGGCTTTTTTACACTTGCCGGTACCACTGTTTCTGCTTTAATTTTTACATACAGAACTTTTTATTTCAAAATTCGAACTTTTTTCCTTGGTAGTTCCGACTTCGCCTTGCTGAAAATTCATAATACATCATGTTATCTTAGACATGACAAATTATCCAATTTTTACTAATGTGTTTGAAAATACTTTTTAAACAAACTTCAAATTAAAGTTTTTAAATCTACATTAAAATTTTAAAATCCAGAAGCAACTAGACAATGCAACATCACATGTGAATGCAATTTTAAACTATTCATTTTAAAGTGTCTGAGTGAGAAGAAATGAAGCAAGGATATAAAAATATGCAATGCTGTGAGGGGGGTCATAGGGGGCCCGGAATTAAAATTGGTACCGGGCCCCATTGCTGGTAGCGGCGGCCCTCAGTACATGGAAGGATAGAAATGGGGGCAGATCACCACTCCCTACTTTTTCATTCAGAGATTCGTTGGCTTTCACGTGGTAAGTTACTATCAAGAATTTTTGAATTGAGGGACGAAGTACGACAGTTTTTGATTTTAAAGAAATGAAATAAGTATTAATTTGTATAAATTTGTATTTTATTTCATACTTTTTAGTGCGAATCAAGCTGATGAAAAATTCTTTAGATTTTAAACTTTTTTTAATATTTTATTACGTTCTTCTAAAATATCCATTTTGGTCGTGTTTGGTATCCATCGCCCTGTTACCACACGTCCGTTCTAAATGTCTTTACAGGGGGAGCGGCCTGACGCATTGCGCCGTTAGCACACGAGGAATCTCACATAAGTAAAAATATTTATTTTAAAAGCTTATATAATAATTTAATTGCCGTTGAACATCGCGTTTTTAAGATTTCAATTTCGAAAAGTTCCCGCGCATGGACCCACGAATCTCTCACCCTCCTATCGCTATCATAACCAAAGATCGTCTAAAACTGCTTTTTTGTAACTACAATTTCGAAACAATTCTGGACTAGCAGCCCCCCACCCTCCCTTCCATTGCATTGTTACCTCATGGAAAGCTGCACATGTTGCAACATCACTACAATCTGTTATTAATGCTAATTTAGCATCAATCAAAGGTAATGCAAAAACGTATAGAACAATTCCAGAGCTTTACCAAAATCCCTTTCCCGCCCGTTTTCAAGGGTTTTCCGTACCCCAAAACACCTCAAGTTCGCACTCCAGAAAGTCAAGGGTGGCGCCCAGTTCGCCCTTGCCTACATATCAAGGAACCAACTGCGAGAAAAAGGCCGACGACATTGTTGTCTGGAAGAGGATTGTGAGGGAGATTCACACCGGGTTGTAAGAGGTCATTCATTAATTACGTAAAATAATTTTGACAATTTTCGACCCCCTCCCCCCATGTAAGTGTACGTAAGATTTTCCCCTATTCTTATACGTAACATTCCATTTCGTTTTTCAAAATAATAAAATAACAAATCTTACATCTCACACTGGAATCGTCATTAAATTCACTATTATTTAATTGAATCTTTTTGTGTAAAGAAATATTTATTAAAAAGTTTGAATCTAGACTGAATGTTTCTTCGACATTTTTCTGTATATATGCGATACTAATTAAAAATAAAACATGTCATATATAGTGCGATTCTTTTACTATGTTTTACACTATTCATTCTTTGTAAAACAAATAATCCTAACACGTTTTTTACCTTCCAGACGCAAATGGAATATTATCACTGGCAAACCACTTGACCGCGTGATTTCTAATATAAAATATCGATTTGGAAAATATTACGCAAAAATGAGTTTGACCCTCCCCACTCCCCCAAAAACGTAACGCCATGGAGAGATTTTTCCAACCCCCTCCCCTTCGAGACCCTTACGTAATTAATGAATGGCCTTTCATTAAGAAGAAACAACAATAACTCAAGTTTTCTTTTTGGAGTAGTAAATGTTCATTTCTAACGTCTATATCAGGGGTGCTCCCCTCCCCTCCAGGACGACATCACATCTTCCTCTCAGTTCCTACGGAACACTCCTAACGAGAAACCAGGGGCGGCAAATAGGGGGGTCGAGAGGGGGCGGTCGCACCCCCAAATTTTTTGAGAGGAATGATAAAAAACGAGCCAATTCAATTTACATAAATCGCGAACCAATCATGAAAAAAAAACTTGCTCGGTCTCCGTAATGGTTGAAGAAACTCAACATATTTTCAGACATTAGCAAGTGTTTTAAGTTTGTTTTAAATAATTAGAAATTCATCAAGCCTATACCGACCTTTTCAGAACAGAAAAGACTGATGAAGAATCATGGTTAATTTTAACTAAAGACGTAAACTTCATACAGGCTAAATATTTCATTCTTGTGTGCTCTGTGTAACGACAGTTGTGAGAGGCCAGTGCAGTGGTGTGGCTGCATGATTTTCACTAAATGCCTTGGTATTTTACATTCATTGTTACGCTTATCTTTTAAGTGTGTCTATTTAATAAGTGTTCATCACTTTCTTCTGCTAGAAACACATTTCAACTGTTGAAATCATAGTACACTTTTAATTGATAAGTCTTAAAAATGCGTACTATTTAAGAAAAAAAAAATCTCATATCAACAAATATCTTTTCTGTGAGCTCTTTAACAATGCAATCTTAAGGTGACAGAAGAGGGCTTTCACGAGACAACACAAGATGGTCTTTTAAACCATAAAACCCTTCTCGATAATATCCAATCATTGATTTTGGAAAACAAGTTAATGTCCTTTAACATGTCTTCATAAGAATTTTTATTCGTTTTGTTTGTATTGCGGAGAGTTTTTCAACAATGCTTTACTCTATCAAAACATCTTCAATCAGCTAACCTTAATTTTTGGACTGTTCAAGCTTCAGTTTAAGCTACAATTGAAACCATTAATAAATTTCACGTGGATGTATATTTCAACCAAGCGTGAATCTTTTCAAAAAAATTCTTACTCCAGAGAATTTTAAAAAGTGCAAAGAATATTCAAATGAATTTAGAAGAGGTGACCAAAATGCACATGATGATGTAAAGTCAAACCTTGATTTAACATATTGTATAAAATAATAGATTCAGTTTCTAATGAAATTAACACAAGATTTGATGATAAATATTTTCCTGTATTGTTGGCTCTTTATTATCTGGATTGGATGCTGAAAACAAAAATAAATTGTTTCAATTATGAGTAAAATTTATAGCATGAGGCGAGAAATATTGTTTAGAAACTAGCCTAGAATAGAATATTCAATAATGAAAAATGAAGATTATCGCAATTTTTAAAGTTACCTGGGTGATTTTGAAGAGCAAGATGTGAAAAGTTTTTTTCATACGTAACTTTGTTACTTCAATTATTTTTCAACTATTCCAATCAGTTCAGCTAATAGAGAAAAATCGTTTTCGTGTTTCAGGAGGTTAGAGAATTGTTTTCGAAGCACAATGGGTAAAAAAAAAAACTTAGCTGAAGAAAGAGCATAACACGGGGCACTGTTGGATTAGTAACAAGATTTCCTGTTCTTCCTTTTTTTAAAAATCAAGCATCAAAACTTTATCAAAAGGTGAAAACTGTAGCACGAAAACACTTGGTATGATAACATATTCTAAAACGAACTACAAATTTTGTCATAAAAATTTAAATTGTTTTAGAACACTTATTTTTATTAATTCTAAACCCATACCATGATTAATTGCTGTTAGCCAATATGTGTTTTGGTTCCATAACCGTGGTAATTCATATTTAAGAAACTCGACCCCCCATATGAAATGCTGAAATGCCGCCCCTGCGAGAAACCCATTTAAAGTACCCTACTCTTAAAATTTTAATGGCGCAGTCAGTTTCATGACCTCCCCCCCCCCTGTAAGCACCCATATCTATACCATACTTTTTATGCATGTATTTTTTTACAGTTATAGTCAATATTAAATATATTCCTCTCTTCTGGAAAAATTTGAAAGGACGTGTATGATTTTTGGCCAAAATTTTCTTTCTTTGATATACCCTTTCGCAAATCAGAGAGTTGTCAAAAGATTCTGCTTGAGGTCACCAAACTCCCCAAAAGTCGTTATTGCAACAAAAAAAAAAAAAAAAAAAAAAAAATCTGGAACTTTTCTCAGAGGCTCAACAGGTCAACCCTAAAAAAAGAGATCCGATAACACAAAGGGCTAGAAAAATCCATTAAAATACACGTCGTGACATTTCCGTTTCTGGTGTGTTCCTCGATTTCCGACGGGACTAAAAATTTAGAATCGACACGTCATTACGGGCCTAAGGGCATTCACCTCGTATTAACTCACAGTAATGAGCTTTATCTTGGTGTTATAATATCCTCTAATGACCCAAAAAATTTTCGTGTGGGACTCCGAAGAGCGGAAAGGGGCCCCTACAAAGGGATAAGCTCATAATTTCTTCTTCTTCTGTTGTTTTACAGCATCCTGTTTCACTTTTTTCCCTTTCCTGAGGGTATATTTCTGGATAAAATTTATATTTCATGAATTTGCAGTGTCTTTTATAGGTTTTGAAGTAAAACGACGATAAATGTCTTCTCCAAGGAACGCATCATCATTGTAAACAAAACTTGCTTTTATTTATTAATTAGTAGGGAGTCAAGGTCGTATCCAGGAATTTTTTTCGGGAGGGGCCCGGATTCGCACATTCCCCTGCCCAACACACACAGAGACCATTTCCTCCCGTATATGTTTTTTTTTTTTTACTGACACAGATCCATGTTATTGTCTCGGTTTTTTTTTTTTTTAATGCTCCTTGCTGTTTTTATTTTTAATTTAGCTTATTATTATTTTTTTTATTTACCTTTGTAGTGTTTTTTGTGGTAACAGGAGAGTAGCTATTTAAGTGGCATGTAAACTACCCATAATTTGAGGGGGCCCGGAGGTTTCTCCTCCCGAGAAAATTTCTGAAAAATAGATATAAAATTCTGTATTTTGAGGCCTTACATGGGGTAGTTGAGATTACAAAAATATGAAGAAAAATAGGCGAACCAAACCTTTTATAAATTATTCATTCTTTTGCAAATCAAGATCAATCAAAATAAAAATTGCTTGTTCGACAAATGGTTGACTTTAATCGACAGATAGGAAAACTAGGGAGGAGAAAAGAGAAGCACATCCTTACTTGCTCACAGGGGTGCCCACCTAGGGGGGGGGGGCGTTTTGAGAGACATTTTTCTCTTTTTAGGGGAGGGGCTATTGCGTTTGGGGGGTCTTCGCAATTTTTAGGGGGAGGATGCGCTTTTGCTCGAATGGGGGTGGGGACACCCCTGCTTGCTCATATCGGCTTTTAGTGTTGTTTGTTTTAATCATTGTCCCATCCTCCCCCCGCCGCCTATCGCATCAAATCGGGGCCTCCGCGATCCTTCTTTGAGTGGGACTGAAACAGGGTAGAAGTGAAAACAACTAAGCGATAGTTGCTTTTCGCCGAACCTAACGTTTACGTTCTGTCTCGTATTGTTTGCTCAAACGTTTACGAGTTTTTGTATTTACGTTTGCATTTAATTAACTCTTATTTATGATTTAATCATGATTGATGTACATTTATTTATTTATTAAGAGCTAAATTGCTTTTTTGTGAAAAAAAATTGTTATTAAGAGGTTAAATTAAAAGCTCAAACTTATAACAAAAATATTTTTCAACTATCCCTAAGAAGAAAATTATTGTGAAGGGAATTAACAAAAACAGTTTTAGTTTAAAATAAAACTGCCAGAGCCCCGTCAGCCATCTGATTTTTTCAAAACCAGTGATTACCAAAAAGCACCACGAGGAGGTGTGGGTTGGACTATAACTCAACCATACCTCCTCGCAAATAATGTTTTTTTTTCCTTTTTTTTCCATTTATTTTTTATTTTATCAGTTTAGAAGAAACTTTTATATCGTCTCTTCTAAACTGAGAACAATTAAAACGTATCTGTTAGTAACCGTAGCTTGTTTTGAAGATTACTGCTAAGATGCACTAATGAAATCTAACTTCCTTTTTTTGCCTATCCTTAACTACATTACTATTTTTCAGTTTCGAATAATTGTTCAAAAACACGTTAATGCAAACAGATATGAATTTTTTGCTGTGTTCTTCCTTTGCTCTGTTGCATGTTTCACATTCCTGTAACGTAAATCAGGAATTTTATCAAATATGATTATTTTCAACATTGTTCTTACATTTTCTGAGTGTAGAAAGTTTTCATCGCTTGACAAAAAAAATTGAAAATTTTTAAAACTTGTTACAAATATTTTCACAATATCTGAATCTGGATAAGTCAGTTAGTTTTCTTCTATCTATATCAAGCAAATATTCTTTTGCCATAGAACTTGTTAATAATAACTCCTCAAATAATAACTCCTGCTAATAAGTTTAACCTTGATGTGAAATGACATTACAGTGCAGTGATTGAACGTTGCCCTGTAAATGAGGTTTTAATTTATGCTATGAACAGCGTATCCAGAAAGGTAAATATAGAGAGGTATTAAATCTTCTTCAGTCATGTTACATAAGCCAACACCTTTTATATAAACTTAAATCATATCTATTGGTGTTTCTTTTTCAGAAAACTCAGCAAAAATTCTTTCAAAAGAAAATCGCCACATTCTTTTGAATGCAATTTCAGTAGACTGTTTATTCTCATTTTTTCAGATTGCAAAACGTACTCTATAGAAATACTGTAGTTTACACCACATAACTGGTGATATTGTCGAAATCCGCCTTCCAAAAAGGGTCGGTTTGTTGTTTCCAGCTAAAACATAACTATCAGAGAATAATATCAGTTGATGGATCATTATTTCTCTGCTAGCTAGTTTATGTGGTGTGTTCAAATGGACAAAACATTTCCGATGTCAGTTTCCCAAGTTTCATTTTCTGTCCTGCTGGAATCGTAACTCTTTTCCATTCACTGACCCATTCTATACCTTTTCACAAAAAAAAAAAAAAAAAAAATCAATCTCTCATCTGAAATAAGCTTAAGAGGTTTCTATTGTCATCCAATTGTTCATAGCCTTTGTGACCATTTTTTCTCATTTATAATGCCCCTCCATTTTGTTAATTATTTGGATGAACTCTATCGTTCCTTTTATGCAGAGTCATTTTACCTTTTGAAAGCTCGGGCATTTGTCACGTCAAAAACTTTTAAACATGAACGTAGATTTTGACGCTCAACATTGCTTGGGTGTAATCACTAGCGCAACTAGAAATACCTTCTGGAGGGGGTTTTTTGATCAAAAATACCTTCTGAAGGGGGGGGGGTGGATCAAAAATACTTTTTAGAGTGGGTTTTTTGATCAAAAACACCTTCTGAAGGGAATTTTTGGATCAAAAATACCTTCTGAAGGTTTTTGAAGGTTTTTTTTTTTTTTGATCAAAACAGCCTTTTCATATGCATAAACTACTGTATTTGAATTTACATTTATGTTAAAACCAATAGCTCTGGGGTGTGTTTTTACCCCCAACACCCTTCCTTCGCTGCGCCACTGGGTGTAATGATATTACCGTCAACTTTAAAGCACCCTTTTAATCACAGATTTAGACTCTTCTCTGTCTAGTTTTCTCTGATGAACTAAGGGAGAATGATTATCCCCGCTAGGTACTCACATGAATATCAATATCCCGGCACTTAATTCTGTATTCGTAACCCAGGGGAAAAAAAAATGATTAAAATAAAATTTCACAACTTGAAATGTCGAAACACGTGCGAATAACGCAACGTTTAAAACTGACACAAAGTGTGAAGAAACAAATTCTCCCCCCGCGGAGGCCCCGATCAAAGGCTCTATAGTAAAAAGTGTACAAAATAGTTTAAAAGAAATGGTGTAGAGATTCAGAAAATAAGTAAAGAAAGAGTAATATTCTGGCCATTCGGACAATTCATACATTATTTTCTTGATAAGAGACAAAATTTAAGTACTTTTCAAGGAATTTCAAAAACTTAAGTAATTTTCGAAGATTCTAGAACAGTTGAAGTTATTTAAAGCACTTTATTTGCATTTTCCAGATGTTAATTGCACAGTCTTGCAAAATGATTATAACTTTGTGAGACACATTTGGTTTAAGTTAAAAACAAATGTAATGAAATATTTCTCAAAACAAACATTTTTTTTTTTTCAATTACCTGTTGTGCAGAAAATGAAATAGAGTAGAGTAAGTGTTATATTTTTTCCCATACTTAAGATATTAACCGTATGCAGTAAAAGTAAGGAAAAAAAACAAGAATAACAAAAGAACTTGCAAAATACTGAATTCGGTATTGAGTATGGCAAGACATGAAAAGATATCGGTCGAAAGAAAAAATTATCTTGAAAAATTATGCTGCAAAAACGCGAAAATCAGGATTTTTACATTTGTTACTCAGGATGTATCAAGGAGCTGAATTCGGAACATCTTGGTAACCAGACACTAGTCTTATAAGAAACTAGGGGCCCCTGGCCCTTGGTGAGTCCCCGACTCGAAATCGATGTAGTGTAAGTTTTATAAGTGTTTTTTGGCGGGGGGGGGGGACGGCAAATTTTACCAAACTGACAAGGGTCTTGGCCCTAAATTGAATTTGAAAAGAAAGCAGGAAGTCCTAATAAGTGTCTCAATTTCAAGTATGCTTTGCAGCTAATGAGAACTAGAATTGCTTTTTCTGTATTTCTTCTTGTAGTTCACTCGTTTAATAGTTTTAAAATTAAGAATAAAATACTTTGTTGTTTTCCTTTTCTGACATTAGACAGTTAAAAAAAAACATTCTTTTATTTTACGCTACAAAACATTTCGGGTTTCGGGGGGGGGGGGGCGTCAGGCCCACCCTTTGGATACGGCCCTGTAGGAAAAAAGAGTTAATTTGATTCATGATGATCTGACAGTCATCAAGTACTCTACAGGGCCCATGGGACATGGGCCCAGAGCACCCACATTTGGGGGGGCACCAAACCTGTAGGTAAAATTTTGATTTTGGACTCATTCCATACAGCATTATAGCAAGATGTAAATATTAAATCTAGAATAACAAAATCTCTGTAAAAATTTGATCTCCTTTCGCAAATCCCAAAACCTCTCAAAGTTCGTTCTATATTTACAACACCTTTTAAAGTTATATCATAGATAATTTTGATATTAATGGCTTTTTAAAACGGGCAAAGTTTGACGACATCTAATGTTGTCATGTTTAGTTATCGTAATACTATGTCACTTCTCTTTTTTGTAACATAAGGTACCACCATATTTAGTACAGATATGTTAATGCGCAAGTATCAAGATATTTTACTGCTTCTGCATATAAAATAAGTTCAGAGTGGGGGGGGGGGGGGCACAAAATAAATTTCGTGCCCAGCGTCTTCAAAAACTTTAGTCGGGCCCTGAGTACTCAGGTCCGTCATTTGGGCGATCAGGAGGGAGGCCCCGCGGGTGAATTTTAGAAACATGATGAAAATAGGCATTTTTGTTTGTATTTTGCTGTTTTTTTCCTACAAAATGTATTGAACACAAACCCTTTGCCTTTCACGCCCCTCCCCAGGAAAATTTTGAAATGACGAGCCTGCAAGTACTCTTTTTGAATCATCGCATAATAACCAATGCGTTTTATCGTACTGGTAAAATGCTCCAGAGCAGGTGCTGCTTTTGAAATGTTGTCATGATCGGAAAAGTACCTGTTCATGTCAAAACCATCTGCCAAAAAATCAAAACTGCTATCGTTGCTTGCACAGGCGGCTTACTCAAGACAAACCATATTGTTGTTAGTTTTTTCACAAATTATATTAGTATTCAGTTTTGAAGAGAAAGCGCTACACTTCGACTCAGAGCGGTCAGAATGATTCACTTCAATCCCCCCCCCCCATGTGAATGCCTAAAGGAGAGACTCTTATTTGCGAGAGATACGCAAAGAAATCCGTGTACAAAGAAATGCGTAACGATATGTATGCTCAGCTAGAGTAGCAAATTATATAATGGAATCATGAATCACAATCAAAGGACTTTCTCGAGACCTTCAATCTGACCTACTCTTTCGAAAATAAAGTAAAATGATGGCTGAGGAAGGAAAGAACACCATACGGGAATAGTTGAAGTTTTACAAAACCCTAACTCTTCAAAAGCCCCCCCCCCCTCTTTTTTTTTGAAGGGAATCTCAGCTGACTCAGTGTTGGCAGGCAGCTTAAAAATTAATATGGTACCGACTTTATAACGACTGTGGTTAGCGACCTAACGATTGATGTCGCCTTACAACACCATGTTATTGATTTTCTTATAGCAACTACTATGCCATTGAGAGGAATGAAAGTTGGAGAGAGTGAAGCTTTCGAATCTTGAAGCAAGGATTCAAGTCACGTGATATATATTTTAATGTTAAGTATTAGAAGAATCAGGTTTCTTTCACTTGTATCACGTAAAACGTGTCCCCCATTCGTCGTAGTTGAACCTAGTGACTTGGGATCTTTACCTCACCGTTTCCTAAGCCAGTGAGTGGATTTGCTTCCTTTAGTTACTAATTCCTGCTCTAAAAATTATACCAATCGAACGACTCTTTAATTTCTTTTGCATTAAAAGCAAAAATCCAAATCATTAGAGATTTTTTTTTTTTTTTTTTTTTTTTAAAGTTTTATAAAAACGCAGCTACAGTGGAAAAAGTTATACAAAATGCAGGGCCGCCGCTACTAGCAGTGGGGCCCGGTACAAATTTTAATTCCGGGCCCCCTATAACCCCCCTCCCAACATTGCATATTTTTATATCGTCACTTCATTTCTTCTCACTCACACGCTTCAAAATGAATAGTTTAAAATTGCATTCACATGTGATGTTACATTGTCTAGTTGCTTCTAGATTTTTAAATTTTAATGTAGATTTAAAAACTTTAATTTGAAGTTTATATAAAAATATACTTTCAAACACAATAGTAAAAATTGGATAATTTGTCATGTCTGAGATAACATGATGTACTATGAATTTTCATTAATTCGAAGTCGGAAGGACCAAGGAAAAAAGTCCGAATTTTGAAATAAAAAGTTCTGTATGTAAAAATTAAAGCACAACAGGGGTACCGGCAAGCGTAAAAAAGTCAAATATTATTGAATTAAGTGTTGAAATTATTACAACACATGCATATTACACTTGAATTCGATAATCAACAGCCGGGAGGAATTATTGAGTTTCTGGGTTAAATATAAATTAATAATCAAGAATAACATATACATCATATCATCTCCCCGAAAATCAGTTTTTCAATATATATTTAAATTGATTTCCGTACGTTTCCATTGCTTTAACATCCAACGAATACAAGTATACCTATCTGGATTACAAAGTGGGAATATATTTATTTATTTATTTTTTTGTCGAACATTCACTGTCATAGTTTCATTCCACCACGGTGGCCATACTGTACACCGTAGGAAATGCATGACTAATAAAACTGCTATTAAAGAAGTGTTGCCGCCATACACTCAGTCCTAAAACCCTACGTGGGGTGGTGGACCATCTTTTACATGATGAATATTAATGAAGAAAAAAATCCTCACTGCCGCGTCGAAAACAACCTTTGGTATTACTCTTCTCTTGTCACAAACTGAAATTTCTTGTTGGTTTTATTGAACCTCATTTTGCAAGCAACAAACATTTGTAGTCAAAAACTTAATGCGTGCTGCATTTTTTGGCATTTAATTCTTCTGTACTCGCAAATAATGCACCTTTTCAACGCCAAAATTTTCACTGGTAGCGATTTTTGGTACTATTCTTTTTTATTTCAGAAATCGAAATCCTTTTGTCTGCTATGTACGAACGTGAAATTTTGCAATGTTTCGGCCAATACTTCACTCATCCAAAAGTGCTAGGGGAGAAAGTTCATTTACGTAACTAAACATTGAAGATTGACGAATGAATCTTTCGAAAGTGAATAATCTCATATCCAAGTAGATTATTGTTGCATACTTTGATGACAGACAATCAGACATATTTTGCACTTCTTCAACATCAAAAGATGTATATTTGAGTATTGACTTGAACAAAGAAGATTCCCTTCATTTCTTCAAAACGTGCGTCTATATCATTAATAATTAAGTCCAAAACTGTTTATAAATTATTTCTGTTCGCAATATGTTCACCGGGTATTAGTTCAGTACTTTGATGTATTGCTTCTTCTTCGACTTCTTCTCCTTCATCAAAAAAAAGGGGGTTTTTTTCTAATTTCTTTCTTTCTTTTTTTTTTTTTTTGAATTTGGAAGTTCGATCTTTCAGTCCATTTACTCACCTGCCAAGACTTTGTTCTCCTGCCAAACAACTTGACTCAGCGCTACTGGAAAGCTCGACGTCGAATGGTCAAAAAGCCACTAACAGGCATTGAACTTAACAAAACTCTGGAGTCCATTTTCAGAAACTAATTTTGATTCTTGAAAATTGCTAGCCAACCATCTTTAACTTTTAAAGGTCTTTTTGGATATCATTTGGAAGATTAAGTTCACACCCAGTAAA
This sequence comes from Uloborus diversus, assembly GCF_026930045.1. NCBI lineage: Eukaryota > Metazoa > Arthropoda > Arachnida > Araneae > Uloboridae > Uloborus > Uloborus diversus. The sequence goes on along the minus strand of NC_072731.1, from coordinate 80,273,873 downwards.
ACTCCGCGTGTTTGAATAATTAATTTGCGTTCGTCGATACATAATCAAAATGTCGTAAACATGCTCTCAAAAGAATTGAAATATTTTTTAAGGCTTATGGTTCACTGAATGCCTTCTCGGTTAATTTTAAAGCAAGTTCTACACAAAAGATCGAGTGCTTTCAATAGTCCTCACGCTCTAAGGAAATGGGTCAAATTATTGGATAAACAGTTTCATGACCTTGCGGGCCCCCCAAAGTTCCGGGCGCCGGTACTATAGATCCGGTATCCCAACCCAAACGGCGGCCATGCAAAATAGTACCAGGAAGTGTTTTTAAGTTTTTAATCAATTTCTCTGTTTCTCTCTCTCTCTCTTTCTCTCTGATTAAATTCTAGTTTAAAATTTATTCAGGCATTCGGAAAAACTACATTACCATTCAGACACTTGACAGAATACGGGCTGTAGTGCTAACTTCCCTATGTGTCTACGAGAAACATATTTTTCTCGATTTATTTTTCATCTATAACCGAAAAGACACAATGCTAGATTTGTCTTTTGTATTGCACCACCCCCGCATTCGAAATTTAGAACTTGAGCATCATATCTGGAGTCTCACTCAGCAGGTCGTTGTCCTAAACCTTTCAGGGCCTCAACAAAAAGGGCGCGACATGAAAAGGGCGCACGAAATGATGCCTCTTAGGAAAAGAATTGGGTGCGACGCTCTTCAGAAATTCTCAAGTTCATGGTTTTGAAAGATCATACTTTTGCACGCATTAACTCAGGATTATGGTGACCTCACGTGTGAGGTTGATAAACACAAATTACTGGATTAGAATGGTGACGTTGCTTTTACGATTTTTTGAAGTTAAATAGTACGAAAATGCATGTTCTTTTGGGGAACACGAAGGAAAATAATTAGGAAGTTTCAATATTTCTGTATTGTTGAAAAGTTTTAATGAAACTAGGCAATTTGTATGTTAAATTTCAGCATTTTTTTTTTCATTACGAAAAATTGATCGGGATTAAATATTTAACATACAGCTTCACCGTGGCTGCCATGAAATTGACAGTAGGCCATTTAAGACTACTAGGCCGTGGTGGCTTGATCGGTAAGGCATCGGACAAAATCAAACGGAAATAAACCGCCGAGATTGTCAGGGGATCATTTACTGTGACCGGATGATCCTGGATTCGATCCTAGCCGGTTCAAGATCCACCGTCTTCATTAATGGTGACTGGGGGGGGGGACGTTAAATATTAGGGCTCGATCGATGGCATTTTTGGCCGATGCTGATTGTTGGCCGATTGTTCAAAGACAGTAGATTGTTTTTCTTCAAATGATCAATGGCCGATGCCGATGGCAAAAAAAAAAAAAAAAAAAAAAAAATCAACCGAAAATAAATTGCTGAGATTGTCAGAGGATCATTTATTCATTTCACTTTGCTTCCTTTCTACAAATAGGGAGTTGTAATCGCAAAAAAAAAAAAAAAAAAACAGATTTCGACCTAAATTTCTGTTTTCTAATCACCCAATTTAAAGGTCACAAATTTTTTCGGCACATCTGTACATTAGGGTGGCTCCGAAAAAAAAAAAAAAAAACTTTTTTTCAGGTGGAGTCCAGGACACCCCTATTTTTTAGACTTACTAATAGTATTATGCTGTAAAAGTTTTAGCTTCTTACTCAAATTATAAGAGAGTGCACAATGGCCCTTCAATTTAACATTAGCCGTAGCATCGAAAATGTCACAAATTTAGAAACATTTAAAACCTGAGCTGTTTTTTTTTTCTTGCATATACACTGTTAAAAAAACAGGTTGCATTCGGCACCTTTCAGGGGTGAAACGCTTGTTCACCAGCGGTACCCAATACGGAGCCGAAATTTCACCTCTAACTAGGGGGAAAAACAGGCACCTTTCAAAAAGTAGGCAGCCGGGGTGAAAAGAATGAACCTTCGGAGAGAGAAATGGCACCCTTACTGTAGATCCTCCCCCCTCCCCCGTATTGTGTGCGTTTTTGAATACAGTTGTGTATTTTTCTTTTTTTAATAGTTTTGTTTTGATTCATGATAGTCTACGTTTTGCACACTTTTCACATTGCATGAATTCAGTACTGGAAATGATTAAAACTTGTAATTACAGCATTTGACCATATTTCAGAGTTTTCAACATAGTTAAGAAGTGCTCATTGCTTTAATTCATCTGATCGTTCTCTACATCAGTGTTTCTCAACCTCTTTTGACCCACGGGTCGGTAAAAACAAATGAAAAACATTGCGGACCTGCGAAATTTTTATCCTTTTCTTAAAAATAAATAAAATAAATAATAATAATTATAATAACTGTCGGGGCGGTAAAAAACTTGTGAAAAAATTCTGCGTACTGATGAGTTTTTTTTTTTTTTTTTTTTTTGTTTTGTTTTACAAAGTAATATTAAAGATGAATAAAACAATAAATATCTACAGACTTTATTTGGTATCAAAGAGTTGTCACAAATATATTTAAAGTTAAAGACGAGTAATTATTTGAATAATCATAGTTAAGTTAATGATCATTTGTGAGAAATAACCGCACCGAAAGTAAAGTGTAGATGTACTTATGAATTATTTACATGAACAGCCAAAAATATTCTGGGATATTCAAGTTACGATAAAACAAAATCGTTTCTCAAACGTTCAACATTTCAATCAAAATAACAATAAAATAAAATGCGCATAAAATTTTTCGACAGTTAAAAATTTAAAGAAACTCCTAACACTATCGAATAACCGCTAACAGGAAATGATTCAAACACTTGAACGAAAAAGCAAAAGAAAAAGATAGACGGAGAGAGATCTCTTTTTTATTTTTTGCGCTCGCTACACGAAGCACAAGAATCATTTTTATTTAGGTTCTCACTTGTTGGTTATTGAAAATATCATTGCGGTTACTATTTCGGTGATTAAATGTTGCTTATCGAGTACTCAAGAAAATAATGATAGATACATTTAGTAGCGTTTTGTGTGAATGATGGAATTTTCACGATAGTAACGGTAACCTGAAAATAAACAACTAACGGTACTACGGTATCGTAACGGACTAACGGTAACTGAAAAGCATTAAACGTACTTTTAACTATGTTTGAAAGCCCTAAAAGCTACAAAGTGAGCAAAAGCTGTACTTACTTGTTATTTTAAAGAATTATCCTACAAAAGTTGAGATTTAATCCAATAGTGTACTTCATTCAATGTGAAAGACGTAGAAGCCACGCGTAGTGCAACTTATCATTCGTCCGCCATATTGAAGTGGTTGAATGGTGAATGTATGCCGGTAGCGCATGCGCCAGCAAGTCATTTAGCGATTGCTTGCTGTTTTGGCACCCCTGTCTACGACTGTCTGCTACTTTCGCACCTCTGCTTTACTTCCTGGCCAGTATGGCACCCTTGGTCACCATGCTTTCACCTTAGGGGGAATATATTCACTCGTCTGGAACCTCTGGTTATAACAGTGTAGTTATTTTATTGCAATGTATATGCATATTACTTGTGTATATTATAGTATGCAGCATTGTTTTTTCAGTTCAACGTGTTTTTTTACCCCCCTCCCTCCCCATATATATGAAGTTTGGGGGAGGGAGTTGAGCACTCTCTTTCAGTTGAAATGGGAAGCTAAAATTCTTCCAGTATATTACTATCCACAAGTTTAAAAATATTGAGGGGTGTCCTGCTATTTAGGAGGAACTTTTTTTTTACATGTATTTTTGAACCACCCTACTGTACCTGCATAGGTACTTAAGAACACACAGATGACCGAAATATCAATTTTCAACACCTCCTCAGTTAATTACCGCAAGTTCTCTTGTGATGCGCGTAAACTTGCGTCACTCAAAAACGTTATGAAATAGTAAGTTGAAAACTCATACTTACGTAGTATGATCTAAAATTTCGAGGACAAGCTGTATAAAACCTTACCCTGAATAGTTCACATCTACAAAATAGTCACCTTGAGCGACTATGCACTTCTGCAAACGTTCGTATAGCTTTTAGAAGCACTCCTAGAAGTCATTTTTCGCAACCTTCTGTAAAGCTTCTTGCGCTGCTGCTTTAACTTCATCGTGGGGAAGAAGGTGACTTACATGTTGAGGATTTATTATATTTGGCCATAATCTATAGGGCGAATGTTCGGTATTCGGCCAAATCACTAGTGAGAGTGCCAAATAAAATCATGACATGAAGTTTGCATGTCAGGCTTTTAATTGCCAACCACGTGTGAGGATTTTTTTTTTTTTGCTGACGCTGTACTTTTTCTCTCCTGTCCTTTCTGTGTGAATGTGTTGTGAATGGCTGCCTAACCCTATAAACAGGTTCTTATGGCATATGTGTACTGTGGAAATTGGACTTCACACTAAATTACGGTACAATAGGAAAAGTGAAGCAGCGCACCCCAAAGTGCCCGTGTTACTGGCACAAGACAGCAACAACCAGCATTTACTTGCTATTTTTGCCTACACATTAAATAATTTTAACAGGGCAGCAACGAGTCGGAGTCAAACTGATTTTGTGGTAAAGGAGTCGGAGTCTTTTATTTTCCCACCGCAGCCCTGAATTTTAAATGCTTTCTTTTTTTCCTCCCACCATACAGAATTAACTTGTATTCGTGTCTGAAAGCTGCGTAAGTAATAAAATTAGCCTAATTTATCTTAGTATCTAAACAGACTCCCTTGTTATGACTTGCCATGTAAAATGGTGACATGACATGGGCTTAAACGTTTCTCAATTAGTTTAACACGTAACCGACTACCAGATGCGTAACAAATGCCAGTTAAGCTAAACACACAATTCGCGTTATCACATGAATATCAACGTAACGAGGCACACCTACAAAATATGTTAATGGCGTATCCAGATCATAAATATACATCACCTACTGTCTGAACGGGAATCGAGATCAAAAAGCATGAAACATCGACACATCTGTGATAACGACTCCGGTATTACCTAATCCTTTCATCAGGTACACTGGTGAAATTTTGTGATGGAGGTCACGATGCAATTTAGAAAGTGTTCGATTGTTGGTTACTTCTGGGGAGAAAATTTCTTCAACAAATTGCTAAATCGCTGAGTTGAGGGGGGCGCTTTCAAAGAAGTGATGAGATTGAGATTAGACATTGCGTGGTAACGGTTACTTTTGAAATTATAGGGTTCAGGTGAGATGAAAGGCGACTGTATTGATTGTGTATGTTTCGTGATCTTGGAGATTGAAAAGAATAAAAGGAGATTGCATGCTGGATTGAAAGAATTATGTCATCAGTGCTCAATGATTTACTAAATTACGAATAATAACCCGGGCTGTCGAGAACCAAGGCGGGCCCCTCGTCAGTTGAGTTGATTGGATCCGTGTCTACATTAAACTTGTGAAATCTATACTTCTCCGATTCCAAGCCGGGTCCCTTTAAGGGACGGGACCCTAGTTTCCGAAAAGGCTGACATGGCCTCTCGTCGGCCCTGATAGCACCTGCAGGGAAGTATCCAAGACGATACGGTCAACAATTCAAAAATGTCCCGCACTCTTTGGTTACTTTAGGTTAGGCTATTACTTTTGGGGGCTTTTGAGTCTTACAAGTGAACTTTTTCAAAATCTCATCGTGATCACTAATAACAAAACTCCACTACAGAACCACCTCTTCGTCCCAAAATGACGAAAATATTTTAAACAGATCCTTTTATTCATAAACAACTGAAGAATTATTCAAGATTTACACACCTTAAAAAATATATAAATAAGAAAAAAATAAAACAAAATAAAGTAAAATATTTATAAAAACATCCAGCATTCAGCCCCTGGCATTCATTTGAATCTTGGCATTTTGAATTCAAATCGTATTTTTCGAAATCACGAATTGTGATAGGACGCTACTCATTGGGTTTCTTGTTTCTACAAATATTTCCAATCGCAATCATAATTGCAAAAAAAAAAATGAATTCAAGACGTCAAAATTCAAGTGAATGCCAGGGGCGATGTTGTGTGCCGGATGCTGTTTTTGTTTTTTAAAAAAATTGTCTACAGTCGAAAGGGCCGTTTAAAAATAAAGTCGACACAGCGATACATGGAGGCCACCGCCGAGTAGGAAGGACATATTCGCGGAAGCCCGTGGATCAGACATGGACGCCACCGTCCAGGAGGAGGGTGCTCACGGAAGACCCGAGAAATTTACATTAGAAAAATAAAATCAAAGGGACATCAGCTATATTCAAGTGAGAGCAATAAGCAATTAGGAATTGCTCAAAAACATTAAACACTAAGATCACAGGAGAGTGCCACCTGAGAAATTGGTACTCGTTGGCTTGAAATTTTCAAACGTTTACTTGCAGTAACTCAACACTGCGTGTAACTTTTTCTTTTAGTTGTAGTTTCCACTTCCCACATGTGTCCATGCTCTTGAACAGTTAAAATCACAAAATCCTACAACAAGTAAAAGCATAAAATTCTGCAGGCTAATACGAAACTGGCAAACATTTTACGTTTTAGGTTTACTGGTTTTATACCTCATCTGAAGATGGGAGCAACTAAAAGCAAAGGAATGTAAGTGCCAAAATTGAAACTTTGAAGTTAACTAATACGAATGATCGAACTAAATTTAACTATTTTGGAGCAAGATATGGCAATAGTAGCGTGGAAGCAAATTTAATGTAAATTGATTTCATGTTTTTTTTTTCCAAAAAATAATGTCTGATTTTTGGGTCCAAAGTGCAAAAGTAATCTAAACTGAGCTTTTTTGTCCTAACAACAATGTGTCAACCACGGCACCTACACTATAAAATAGTACGTTCCCTTAAATATTTTCATCCAACCACAGCACTGCTTTTAGGTGGTAATTCTCCTTTCTAATGAATTTTTGTACGTATTAAAAAAGGAATTTTTTAAATAAAAAAAAACTTTTTTAATGTTATTTAAATAAACAAGCTCTTTCGACAACTAAACAGACTATTCTGTCTTATATCAGAACCAATTTTCTGCCATCAGCCACACATCTCAGTCGGCTTGAACTGAAAATTATTTTAAACATACTTTTGTAACACTTCAATTCTTCGCTCAAATTTTTTATTTTTCAATATTTATGGAATCATTTAATTCAGTTTTGACTTTGTTTGAAAATAATTTAAGATGCATTTAGCCCTCTATCATACTTTCTTTTTCCTTTTTGAGTAACTTTTATGGGAATTTAAGCTATAAAAAATACACTTTATATTTTGAATAAATAAATAATTACATTGGCTATGAATGGAAATGCACACGCCACTAAACAATGAAAGGAGTTTTTTTTTATTAATGACCTGTAGCTTTTTGAACAGAAAAGAAAAACTTGTTCTCATTTAAAGAGCTTGTAATGGACAGGATATCATTGGGTGCCTCTCCTCCTATTGTAAGACGAACAAGTTCTATGCTTCTGTTTTATTTGAAGTTTCTTTTCTTCTATTATTTTTAGGGTGGATTACAAAGGAATTACAATGTACTTTTAATTTGCTTTTATATCTAATGTAAATGCGATAGTTCAGGGCGTCTGCAATTACACTTGTTTGGGAGACCAGCGTTATTTATGGTCGTCATTATGGATTAAATGTAAGATTGAAAGTTGGTTAGATAGAAAAGTTAAAGCACACAGATGTATTCCTGGAAAAAGTTGCAATGAAACATCCTCTATCAGGTAATGTAAACAAAGAATAAATCATTTGCAATGATAAGCAATTAAAATTAAAAAAAAAGTTCCAGCTAAAAACCATTATGAATCAAATACAAAGTTTAACCACAAAGCGAAGAAACGAGGAATATGTTGATATAACAGAAGTTTTCATTCAGAACTCTTAACATTGACGTGAATACTGACTCATAAAATCTGCTTTTACGATAAACTTTATAATAACCTTTTTATTTTCTTTTGTCAGAAGGTTAAAAAGCTCTTGTTCCAACCAAAGTGACACCACGACAAAGCAAACATAGCAAGTATAAGCAGATACACAGCGAAAAAAATCGTATAAAGCAGATTTTACGTTGATGACTTTAATGCAGGTCCGTCATTTAGGGGGTCAATTGCTCCCCTAACATTGAAAAATTAATGTATTTACATTAAAGTGGGTTCTTGGTAAACATTGAATGTAAATACCTTTAGAAATCCCCCCACCTCTACCCTAAGGAAAAAAATCGAAATGACGCGTCTGCTTGAATCGAGGAATACCTCTGGAACCTGGATTATTTGCGAAGTTTGAGAAGTTCGTAATCCACAAATCTATGCTTGCGTAAGTTCAGCCTTCATATTAGTTTGTTAGTTAAAAAAAGGAATTTCATAAAAGGTATTAGAAATCCACACAGTTCCTCTGTACATTTTCATCAGAGTTCAGGTTAGAGCAGCTATATAGCCTAGGCTAAGGTATTTGTCTACAAATGCTGTCGCACTTTGAGGGAGGAAGGAGGTTCGTTAAATGTTGACAATTTGTGATAAGGGGAGAGGAGGGGGAACAAGAAGTTTTTATAATAAACGCATTTTTATAATAATGTGTTAATGGAAAATAGCGTGATATGTGACAAGATGAGGGGAGAAGGTAAGGTGAAGGGTGACACTTTGTAGCAAGGGGGGGGGGGGTCAAAAAAGTGGCAAAAAATGTGATAACATTTATTCGCAACTCCAACAAAATATAGGGGCACTGCAGCCACTGTCTAATGGCGGATGGAAAAGGTAAAACAAACGCATGCCGTAGCGTAGAAAATGCTAATAAGCCTAGTAATTTTTGTTTGTATGTATGATTTTTTTTTTTTTTGTTTTATTCTTTTTAAATTACTTTTTAAAGTCTTGTGGATATTCTGGCCCACGTATAAAGAAATGAGAGTTCAAGAAGCATTACTAAACGTCAGAAATTAATGCAAATCACGTAGTTCGTAATTCTAAGCAGCCATTTCCATGATACTGAATTCGATATTTATCAATTCTTGTTGGAACTACATTTTCATTGTGGCCATAAGACTAACAAGTACAACATTTAATGCTAGATAATTTAATCATATGATATTACTATAGATTACCAAAAGAGGAAAGTAAAACTCCTTTGTCTTGTTTGTCTAGCGCTAACTTTTACATTATTTGTAGCTGACGAGTTATTTCTCAAATTGCCGAATCGGTTAATTTTATTTTATTTTATCTGTTTCGTACGCTTCTAATTTCTGAATTATGATTTAATTCTGTCATGCTATGCAAATCATCAATGAAATTCTCACGGACATATGGTTGTAGTTTTCTTTTTAATTGATCTTCCATTATTTCTTTAAACGTATCGAATTCTATAATCTTTCTACCATTTTAATCCACTCACAAAAAATAAAAATGGTTTAATTGACATGCGAAATGTCACCAAGAGTTGTTTGCTCGCACAGTACTAAAACTATAACACTAAACAAATTTTTGGTGAAACTCTTCAGCTGATAGTGTAAGCAATAAAGTAATGTTGGTGCACTATTTTGGCGATGAAAATTCTCAGCTTTTGTTTCTGCAAGTTCAAATTCCAAACGTTCCTTCTCGGTTAAACATTTTTCATTTCGTTCAACGAAAATACATTTAAGAAAATATTTTGCATACTGTCCATTTCAACTAGATGCTGCAGATGTTAGTTAAATAAATTGTTTTTAAACTAGGCGGAAATGCAAGCCGTAATTCTGCTTCTGTTATCAAATCCTTCTTTCGAGCTCAAGATTTAAAAAAAAAAAAAAAAAAACCTGTGACCCTCTTCCTTTAATCAACTCAAATTTGAATTCTGAAGCTTTGAATTCAAATTATGTTTTTCGCAATCACGAGTTGCGACAAGACCCTACTCATTAGAGTTATTGTCTCTAGAAATGGCTCCCCCCCAAGCATGTGGTTATGTGTATATAGTTGTGTGTGTGCAGGCTTAAGTGTGTGCACGTAGGCCTGTGTAGTGTGTAAAGGCGCTTACGCGTTGGCGAGTGTGTATGAGCATGCGTGTGAAGGACATGGACCCACCACCCAGCAGAAGTGGATTCCGGGGGACAGTGGTCAGGAGCAGAGCAGCCGTGCTGTCGCCGCGCCGATGGTGCTGCTGGTCCAAGCTGAAAAATAATCACAACGTCAAGGACTGTCAAATGAGAACAATAAGCAATCGTGATTGCTCAAAAAAACATATTCTTACAAATTTACATAAAACAATTTTAAAAAAATTCCCTGTTCCCTGTTATAACGTTATCCTCTTTCCAAAAAAAAAAAAAAAAATGCTTCGAACAGACGAGCATATTTGTTGTTAATTTCATGCAAATGCGAAGTTTGTTGATCCAGAGTTTTCTTGTGTTTATTTACGACAATCAACTTACTTTTTAGAGGGAAACATTGAAAACTAACATTATTTTGAGAAGCTCGAGAATACCATTAAGGGACAAAACAATTTCTGTTGCTGAAAGCAATTTAAGACACATCGAATGCGTTAATAAATACTCATAACAAACTGCCTATGTTTACCAACAGACAAACGTGAAACACAATGTTTTACCTTTTTCTGTATTTTTGTAAATCACCGCAAGGTAGCGTATTCGAACGCTGGAGTTGCGAATGGACAGCCTCTAACATCGCAGAACGCTTCTCTCTCTCTCTCTCTCTCTTTTTTTCAGTAACACGTTCTATAAATTTGAAACATGGCTTGCGTTTGGCATTTTGAAAATCTTTCCAACAGAATTTCTTGTTAAATATTCTTTATCTGGTGTGCAACGCAAAGAACGCCAATACTTTTCCCTAACTCAAAAATTATGGACAAACGGAGCTTCTTAAACTATCTGTGTGGATCGTAGAATATAAACTTTTCTTCTTTTCTTTTTTCTCGTAGTCAGTTAAAAATACTAAGTATCAATAAGTTTGCTCTTGAAATGAATAGGTATACCTTAACATAGGAAGGTTAAGGCTCTTATCGAAATCCTTTCCTAAGAAACCATTATAGAATCAGAAAGATTATCCACTGAGGTTACTTGAACCCTTACATCGGTCTCAAAACATTGACAGGTTTATGTACTTCATCAAACTGACTAGATAAATTACAAATCTACTGTATCTCTCGGATTCTTCACTGTCGTCAGACCAGATTTCAAGGAGATATGTTCTCTTACATCCTTGTTGTGTGTCCACACATGTCAACGAGGGGCTGCTTCTACATTTATCATTTCGCTAGTTCTCATGCATCCTGTGACAAATGCCTTTGAGGCTGTCAGAGGGAATAAAGGATTTGAAAGAGATTACATCAGACGAGTTTTTTCAGCTTTAGAGCTTAGAGTTTTGATATACTAGAGTAAAATGGGCCTTCTTTTTTTCTAAACATTTGTGATGAAGATGACTTTAAAATATGCTTATTTATAAGAGCATATCTAGCTCAACATGGAAGGGGGGGGGGCAGACCTGTCATTTGGACAGCCCCAGATTTTGGAAACAATGTAATTATACATTTGTGCTTTTTTATTTATTTATTTATTTTATTTATTTATTTTTTTTTTTTTTTTTGTGCAAAATTTGCATTTTTACATTTTTTTCTTCCTTCTGGAAAAGTCCAAACTAGTCTGTGATTCTAATTTTTTTTCCAAAATTTAAACTTTTCTTAACTTACATTTTTACTCGGTGCGAAGATAGAGCGTGTGTAATTTACACACTATTGTAAATTGTAAGAAAAAAAAAAAGAACGCTTTTTTTCTGGGAAGATTGTGGGGAAAAGGAAATGTTTTAGTTCTGAAATGAAATTGATGATTTGATTATGATATTTTAAAAAAATCAAACAAGTGAAATCTGTCAAGAGCGATAAAAAAGTCAAAGGTCAAAATCTTTCAATTTTGAGATAGTTAACATACTTGAATCGATTATTTCAGAAAGGGCATAAGTCCAACTAATGCAACTTTTCAAGAATCAATAAAAAGTGATTATTTCATTCAGAAATGAACTAAACTCTACGAAAATTTTTATGAATGATCTAGCCACAAGTAGGATCATTACCTCAACTTAAATTACGTTTCATTTCGTTACTGAAGTTAATTTAGAAAAAAAAAAAAACAATTTAATTTGGACTTAAGCCCTTTCTGCAATAAATATCATGAAAGACTAGTTTAGAGCGATGAAAGTGTAAATCAAATGAAACAGATTTGTTTCAAACTGATTTATGACGATAAAAAATAATATAACAAAGTGACAAAAATCATTAGTGAAGTCCATATTCATAGTTCATTATCTTAAGAAAAGACATCGTGTATTTTCCTCTTTCTCTCGAATTGTCTTAGTGAAATGATAAAGTCTGATGTAAACAAATATAAAAAATACAAAACTAAAAAGCTGAGATAAAAAGCAAAAGTTTTACATTTGTGTAAAACTATATTCATATTCATCAAATACATCCTCCATGGAAATATTTTTTTCTATACTGCTCTTGTCTAGTTCAGTGTACCAAGTTCGATGTACATATTAGTATGAATATTTTCAAAATTGCACTGAACAATCATCTTGATCTTTGTTATTTCTTTCAACAACATGAAAATTTTCCTTTTATACTCAATATTGGCAAAGGTAGTTCAGCCGACAAGCGTTACTTCGAAATATTTTGAAAACCGTCTATAAAATAACTAGCCTGAAACCGTTCCTTTGATGTTCTATCGAATATTTAAGCATCATGAATGTTGATAATGGAAATTATTTGTCACCCAATAGAATCTTTTACCAAAATCTCAATTTGGGGCTTTGGGGGATAAATATTCTTAAAAAATGAAGAGCACCTGTTTAAGCAGTTACAGATTTCATTGTTTTCAACAGATTTGAGGGTGAATCTTGATGTAATTTCAGGATTTCATTTATAAGAGATTAAAATTTTACATGGTTATAATCAGGGCCGCGCCTTCCCTATGTGCAAGGTCGTGCGGAGCACGACGGCGCCAGAGTCAAAAAGGCGCCGAACTCTACTAATCGAAAATGCTCCAAATGAGTGGAAAAAATCTCCAACCAAAAAAATGAAAAAAATTGAACTTTTAATTACATCTAATAGTGATGGTGAAATTATACTGCTCATTAAAACAAGCAATCCTCCTCGCTGCCTCGCTAAGAAGGAAAATATTGCCTTGTGTCCAAACATGCTACTCAAAAGCGCAATCTTTTACACTGAAAACAAATGATGCTAATTTATGCATACTTGAGCATTTTTCTTCATTTGTGGAGCCGTGAATGCTATTTCGGTATATCTATAATTTCACAAGGTTGAGCATACGAAGCGCAAAAAATTTGCTATTCCCCATTTTGGTTCTTGCAGTGAATATGTTGTATTGTAATTTATGAACCTCCGGAATGATGAGTTGAATGTTTTTCAAAAATATTCTTTATTATTGAAGAGAAAGAAAACGCTTCTTAGGAAAACAAAGTGATTTTAAGAAGAAAAAAATAATGATGTTCGGGAAAAACTTAAGTTCCTTTCAAAAAGAAATCTTTGAATTAAAAATTTTCAGTAGTTATAGCTAATTGTTCAGCTACTCCGACCTCTGTCCTATTTCTTTTCTTTTTTCTTCAATATTCTTCATAGTTCGTCTGAAAGTAAGATTGTCTTCAAAATGCTATTCCTCCATTTCTCTCCCTCTCCCGCCGCCAAAAGCATTACGGAGCATCTCAAATTTCGTTTCCAATTCTGCAATTTCGCATAAGTTCCAGGGAAAGTCCTCGAATACCAAACAACATCGTTTGAAACTGCGTTCGAAAATCACCTAAAATTGCGTTTTTGGAGCTCCAATTTCGAAAGATTTCCGGCTCTAATGTTCCCAAATATGGTCTTACAACCGCGTTTTTAAGACTTATCAATTTCAGAAAACATTCGGGCAAGGGCCTCCGAACCGCCTTCCTTTAATATCATTAAAATTTAGGTTTTTAAAACATGACTCACGTAAAATTTAAATGAAATAGCCTCTGAACTCCTGATGTCACAGAATATTGCTTGAGTTTTTTGGACTTTAATTTTGAAATATTTTCCAGGGGGAGCTCCAAAATCTCCTTCCCGTAAAAATCTTCAAAGTTGTCTACAGTTGCGTTTTTGGAAGTTCAATTTCAAAAAAAATTGGTGGGGAGAGAAGGAATTGATTTCCGTCTCTTTTACAAAAAAAAAAAAAAAAATCGGGTAGAATCCCAGAGTTCCATCTCTTATTCTAACGTCAATAAATTTGGCCTATAACCGCGTTTTAAGGCTTCAACTTCTACAAATTTTCGCGGAGCACCTTGTACCGTTTTTCCCCACAACACCACCAAAGACCGTCTAAAATTGCGTTTTTAATGCTACAAATTTCAAAAATTTTAAAGTAGAATATATTTTTTTTCAATGTGCTCCTCTAAAAATCCCCAAAAAATCTCTAAAATCTCCTTTTTTATCCTTTTTGTGTTTTTAAACGTTGTTCCATTTTTAGCTAATTTTCCTCTAAAACTATTTTGTAGTTGCACCACTGCTTCTGTTGTCATGGTTTGATATTCATAACTATTTTATTAATTATTTATCACTTAGAGATTAGATAGATACTCACAGTGGCGTGAACTTTGGTATTTCAAACATTTTCCTTTTTCCAAAATGCATTATTAGCATAGCAGAGGAGCTGCTGAACTCTAAATAATTTCGAGACATGAAGTAAAAACGTGCACCATATTTCAAAATTAAATATTCACACATTATTTTTTTAATAAATTAAATGCCAAACGTATTTTTTTCCATTATATATTTGTTTACAAAACCTCTTTCCAGGTGTTAACTATATTTTCCCCGAACGCCATAGCATAAAGGCGCTCAAAAAACATTTGCACGACGGCGCTGTTCAGGCTTGGCGCGGCCCTGGTTATAATATGTCATATCTGTTGAACATTCGCTTTACTGTCCCAAGAACCCGGTCGCAAAGGACAAACGAATGTCCTCTAAAAGGAAAATCATCAGCAATCTTGTTAAATTTCTTCAGTTATTTCTAGAAAAAGTCTCTTGCAGTGTTGTTCTTATTTTGACCAGCGTACATCTTACTGAAAACATACAGTTTTTTCACAGTTCTTAGAGTGATGTTAATAAAACCCCTGAGGAATTAGTGAATTTCATTCGGATTCCGTGATTTCGAACCTCCCCCCCCCCCCAAACCCCCCCCCCGAACTGACGAACCTACCATTGCCGAAATTATGTTAGATCAAAGGAGTTATTTGTTTTTCCTTCATTACGCCAAAAGAACTAGTTCTTCTCTGATCTTGCCATTGCGTCTTACTATTTCTTCCTTCGCGTTTAGTGCAGAAAGGCCATAAGTCCGGGACTTACGCCCTTTCTGCACTAAACGAAAAATGTGACCTCTAAGTAAAGTGCTTTGTTGTACAAGGATTGATTTCCCTGCTACACTAGTCGATGTCTCTACATACAAGCATGGAAAAACCACTGCTAACTCAATTTTGAAAAAAAAAAAAAGTGACTTATGCCCTTTCTGCAATAATCGATTCACTTATACCATAATTATCAGTTGTATTGTTCATTTTAATAAATATCTTTATTTATAAAACAGACAGATATTTTTCTTCGTTCATTTTCTCAACTTAAGGACTTTTTTCTCACCCCAAAGAGCATTGAAGAGTATAGTACGATTATGATATCTGAATGAAAGGTGATCGGAAAAAATGCCTCGTGTCATGAAAAACATAAAAGATAATACTTTACTTTAATTAAAATTTTACTTATGCTTGAAGATAGAAATTTGTTATTTCCAAATAGTAAGAGAATTGAGAAAATTTTCAAATTAACGGTATGCTCTTCAATATTCAATCCGTCCTTCTGTAAAATGTTTTTTTTTTTGACTTGTCGCTTGTGCCCCTTTTACCGCCTTCAACAGAAATAATGAAACAAAGTGAAGATTTATTTAATGTTGGATAAAATATACATGAACCAACAAAAAATAGTCCTGATCTGACAATTCTGTAATACTCATGTTTTTGCCATTACAATTTAAAAGTACCCGGATTTAATTCTTCATAATAATAGTACTTGAACGTCAGTCAGCTATCAGAATTAATTTCAATATTTCATTCAATTTAACCCAAATTTTTCATTGTTTTGAATTGTTTGCCTACATTCTTTCATTATTCCCTATTTATAGATTTAATATGACCAGAAATTCTTTTCAGAATATTCTCAAAGCATTTTCTCACATTTTTTCCAGTTCACAACTCCATTCCTTTTATGTATCCCTCTCTGAATATGTGGTTCAAGGTGTTTAGTCTTTTTTTTTTTTTTTTTTTGAGCAATCACGATTGCTTATTGCTTTCATTTGACTGTTTTGATGTGCTATCATTTTATTTTCCCGCCAGCACCCTCTACACCATCACCGTCAACCGGCTCCTCACGATGCTACTCCTATAGCGAAAACCGTCTCCAGGTTGCGTCAATATCCTACACTTACACGCATACATACACGCACCTACACAGACACACAAACACATACACACACATACACAAACACATACATACACCTACACACATACACATACACATACACACACTCAAACACATACACACAAACAAGCATACATACAGACACCTACACATACATACACAACTACCCACACACTCATACCTGCACACAGACACAAACACACATGCCTACACACACATACACATACCCCCTACACACAAACACCCCCACACAGACATAAACATACAAACCTACATACACACACATACTCGTGATTGCGAAAAACATAATTTGAAATCAAGAAGTCAAAATTCAAATTAATTTTTTTTCCTTTCTTTCTTTTTTCAGTATTACTGGTTTGTACGCTCGAATTTGAAAGCAATTTTGTTGAAGTATTGTGAAAAAAGGAAGCTTTATAAAACACCCACAAATATATGATTGCTTAAGTTCAGCCTTGAAACTGATTTTTAAATTGATTGACAATTCATTTAGTAAAGTTTTCATTGTTTCTTCTTATTTTCATTTGCTTACTTTTTTTCCTGAAAATATTATTAAATTTTAGTATTTATAAAATAAAAAATAATAATAATAAATGTAGTTTTTATCATATTATTGCCATATGCATCGTATGCATCGTTGGTATGCAAAAATGTGGTTAATAATTACTGTATGCCAATAACATTATGTACAAGGTGATCTAAAATTCAGGACCAACTTAAAAATGAATAATTCGAAAATGAATGAAGATAAAAAGATGCGGTTTGCACTGAACGATTCGAGAAGAAGCCGGGTTTTGTGTGGCGACGAAACAATAATAGTTCTATTTTCGACCAACAGATGGCGCTATAGCATTTTATTTCTCCTAACGGGCATATATTACTAATTTAGAGGAAAGAAAACACTATGAATTTCGAAAGAAAGTAAGTTAACACATTAAAGTACATCTTAAATGTATTGATTTGCCATCAAAGTCAAAAATATCGCTTAGAACACAAAAAACAAAACCTTGAAAACAAGCCTAGCAAAAAACAACACTTTTTCACAAATTCCTGAGGAAATTTTCTCCTTAGTGAAGGCAAGATATAGGTAACAAACGCGTCAAAGAATGTAAAACTAAAAATTAAATTGCAAGCTTTCCATATTTTAAAAAGAATCCACATGTTTTCTTTGAGCGCGTGTTGCGAGCAATGCAAATCCGACTAATCAGCGCTCAGTACGCAATCGCTACCATTATCTGCTGCCGTTGCTCCTTTTTATATCGTTTATTGCTTTGCATGATCCTAGATCAGAAATCCGATAGCGCCATCTGTTAATTGCCAACAGAACTATTTTTGGTTCGTTGCCAGACAAAACCCGGCTTCTTTTAAATCAGTTTAGTGCAAACCAAATCTTTATTCGTTTTCGAATTATTCATTTTAAAAGTTGGTCCTGATTTTTGGATCAACCAGTACGATAAATGCAAAACAACTGTGATAACTCCATTTTGTATGTAAAAATTTAAAAATTGCAACTAATAATGATTTTTTTTTTAATAAAGTTTCTCAGGGACCCACTTGCTTAGATTTATCTGAGCACTTAAAACCGATAAACCAAGCAATTGGGAGGAGCGGGATCTCTGAGCTCTGAGGGTGTCAAATGTCAAATTATTCCCTGCATTCTGGTTTCTATTCCGATCTGAGAGAGAAAGCGGCAACTTTTTCCGATTGAAAACCAGTGTGTTCATGCTTTCCTCTTCATCATCGGGGCGACCTTGACGGTGTAGCCTGCAAACAGATGATAGACCAGTCGAACAGGAGACAAACGAAAAGGGAGAGTGAAAGTCGGCTTCACCTCTGTGTTCTAAACCTGATTGCTAAAGAGCCGTCAGCCCACTTTTTATTATTTTTTTTTTTCATATTATGTCTTTATTTCATTGCAAAATGATGCAATAAAATTGATGCTAATAAAAGTCAAACATCTTGCACCTTTCGCTTTGTATATTATTTTTCCTTTCAAATTCTGCCATTTTTTCTACGATGTCTGCGACAATCTGGCGAAGTTTAGGTTTCATCAAAAAAATAATAAGAAATAGAAAATTGAATGAAGAAACTTGAGAGAGTTTACATTTCATAGCGCAGTCTGCGCCATGAACCTCCTCTCCCATAGGTGGGCACCCCTGGTAGATAGATCCCTTTATCTGGTACCATTTAATGAGAATTTTCAAAAAATAATTAAATCAACAATGGGATAAATCCCTAAACTTTCTTAAAAATTCTATGTAAAAATTTGCAAGGAAAACAAAAACTAATAAAATAACTGTGACCTTCCAAAAATTTCCTTATTCCGGAAATTTTGTCTGATGATTTGGCAAAATTGTCATAATTCGGCCAAATTTGGAGTTCTATTCGGCTAAATTATCATCAACCGGCGTAATTTCGAGTTCCATTCGGTAAAAATATCATAAATCGGCGTAATTTCGAGTTCCATTCGGTAAAAATATCATCAAAAAATTTGGCGAAATATGGAGTTCCATTCGGAAAATTGAGAATTTCTACCCTTCCGAATGATTAAGTTCAAGGTTTGCTAAGAAATGGAAGCAAAGATATTCGATGCGCCAGTGCTTCTCAACCGGTATGCCTCGGCACACTTGTGTGCCGCGACATGATCCTTGTTATGCCGCGGTAATTCCGGAGTGTAGAAAAGGAAAAACAGAATTATATTTTACCTGCGCAAGAAATCAGATATAATGTTGCTAGTTCAATTAATTTTCAAATTCCATTAGAACTACACACCAACGTGAAAAAAAAAATTTTTTTAAAGAAATTGTATGAGGAACGATAGGTTCTGATGCAATGTCAGAGAACCAATTCCAGACGATGCTACCCATTCCAAGAATTAATGACATAATGAGCGTAGAAAAACATTGGTTGATAAACTACACATAGCTGGAAAATTTTTAGTTCGAGCTAATGAATTAACAGTCATAAAAAGGGCACCATTCTTACTAATGAGGACGACTTTCAAAATAATGTGGTGGTTTCCTTCAGTCAAAAGTACTACTTTTAGTCACTGAAATGGATAGAATGTACAAAAAAAGAAAGAGAGAAAAAAAAATGTGAATTTTGACATCTTGAATTCAAATTATGTTTCTCGCAATCACGAGTGTGTGTATGTAGGCGTTTGTGTTTGTGTGTGGGGGTATGTGTATGTGTGTGTAGGCATATGTGTTTGTGTCTGTGTGCAGGCATGAATGTGTGGGTAGTTGTGTGTATGTGTGTTTGTATGTTTTTGGGTGTGTATGTGTGGGGTCTGTATGTATGCGTGTGTGTATGTGTGTGTATGTGTTTGTGTGTGTGTGTGTGTAGTTGTGTATGTATGCGCGTGTGTGTAGGACATGGATTCAACCTGGAGACGGCTTTCGCTAGAGGTGCAGCATCGTGAGGAGCCCGTCGACGGTGATGGTGCGGAGGGTGGCGGTGGGAAAAATCAAAGGAACGTCAAAAATAGTCAAGTGAGAACAATAAGCAATCGTGATTGCTCAAAAAAAAAAAAAAAAAAACATGAACCCAGAAAATACTTTTATTTTCCCAACAGTTTTTTTAAATTAATTTTTTTAAATATCCGATTTTTCAAACAAGGCGTGATTTTTATGACGTCACAAATGATGCAATTTTGCACATTTTTCTACTACGTTTCCACGTTATGATAATCAAGCAGCGCATTAAAATTGCGCTCTACGCTTGCTATCAACCATATCGTTGCCAATACACGTGAGTAAAGATGCGAATTAATTATTTTGTCCTGTGAGTGGCAACATTGAATGGCATTTCATCATTTGTGATGTCACACGACAGAAGTGTAAACAATGAAAGCGCTCCGATTTAATTAATTTTTTAAAAATATTAAACTTAAATGAATTATTTGAAAAATGGTCAGATTCTATGTTTTTAAGCATGCTCTTTCAGAAAAAAAACCTTTTAAAATTTTGGAAACGACCCCATTATATTTTAAGCAAAGAACTTTTTCAGCTGGCAATTGGTGATGAATTATTTCGTGTTGCAGACAAATAAATAAAAGGTAACGGGATCCAGTGTTACAACTGCAAAAGTTCTTGCAGTGGTGAAGCAGTTGCAATTATGGGAAATATCGAAGAGTTTATATTAAATGTGAAAAATCTAAATCCAAGTGTTCCAATCAGTTTTCCCCATCCTGAACCTCTCCTGGTAAAACTAGTATGTTGTGGCTATCACGAAACTTTCTTCTATATTTTTCCTTTTTCTAATCCCTCCCCATGCTTAACGAGAAAGCAAGATTCCTAACAAAAACAAAATTACACATGCAAAAACTTGACGACCATCCCAATGTCTGAATTATTGCAAAAGCAAAGCAAAGAGCGAAAATTGAAAGTTATTTTAAAAGCCTTGCTTGAATTAATTACAAATATTTTATTTGTTAACAAACATAAGATGGCAACAGTTAAAAATTTTAAATCATTGAGATAATATTTCCGATCATTTCCATACAATTGAAATCACGAGAAATACGCAGACGACAATCTATTACGATTTATCTTTCTTATTGTTGCATTAATAAAGCTATTTTTATTCGCAAAAGAAAAAAAAAATCAACACCTCTTGGAGCGATTGGCGTCACAATAGAACCAAAGCCTGCTTTACGTATGGATTCACATATATTCCAAATTTCAACCAGAACGTAGCATTACTTCTTGAGATAGGGCACTCACAATGGAAAAAAAGAACGGGCGATTGCGCTACCCCCTTTTTAGCTGTTGACACCAAAATAAAATCAGCTCTTATACCCACTAAGAGCTTCTTGACAAAAATTTTTTGTTTGATTCCGTTCGTTATTTCTTGAGATACAGCAGTCACAATTGACGACAAAAAACGTTCTATAACTCAACCCTCGTTTGAGCTATTGACACCAAAATTGAATCAACACCTGCTCTTGTTAGGGGCAACATGTGGACTAAATTTTGTTTGATTCCGCCAGTTACTTCCTGAGGAATAGCAAGCACGCGTAACTCAAAAAATGTCCCATTGCTCCACCCCCCTTGGAGGAATTCGCGCCAAAAACCAATGGGCACCAGTTCACATAGGGGCACATATGTGTACCAAATTTCGTTCAATTTCATGCGGTAGTTTTCGCTGTAGAGCGGCCACAAAAAACTGGTCACACACAGACGTGACACACATACACACACACATACACACAGACAGACAGACATTTTCCAAAAATAGTCGAAATGGACTCAGCACACCTCAAAACGTTCGAATCCGTCAAAATTCGAAATTCGAAAATTTGCACGAATCCAATACTTTCTTCTATATATTAGATATAGAAGAAAGTAAAAATATGCAAGATTAACTGAAGTCAGCCGTGGTTGAAGTCGTAAAAATCCTCATCATACAATCAAAATCGCTTAATTCTCATATTTTTATTGCACTTTCTGAAGAGTAGGGGCATATTACCATTCCCTACTTCTTCACACTACAGTTCGCTGGCTTTTCAGAAGCAAGGTCCAGCCAAGAGTCTTGGGGTTGGGCGAAGAGGTACTAATTTCTGATGTTTCACTACGAAACGAAATCTACAAAATTTGTTTCAAGATAAATACTGTCTGGTAAAACAAGCGTACAGTGCTGATATTTTTGAGACTTTGGCAAACTGAATCAAAGAATCCAGGGACGCGGAAATATTCTGTTTATGGATAGGCTAAACGGGTTCAAATCTAAAATTCAGTTGTGGCGAGAGGAATTAAAACGTGGCTCACACTGGGCATGTTCAAACAGACCAGCTGTTTTTACCCGACTGCGCGTGAGCGACGCAAAGGAGGGTAATGTGTTTATCAGTCTATGTATGTATGTCTGTTCTTATGTGGCGTTCTACAGGCTAAATGCCTTGGCCAATTTTGGTAATTCTTACGTCAATCAATTTTTCTTAAACTTGGGAGTGTCACTAAACACATGACAGTAATCAAAAGTACCATTTCAACAACCAGTTGCCATTTTGTCAATTCGAGTTCGTGTCGCACGCTACCTGCGAGCGACAAATGCAGGTAGCTTTCCTTGCCTGAGTTTGTTTGCCAAGGGATCGGCGCATGCTGGGTGTCGCACGCAACCTGCGTGCGACAAATGCAGGTAGTTTTCACTTTCTGAATTTTTTGTTTACTAAGTCTACTAATTGGGGTCTCAGTGGCCGAGTGGTCTAAGCGATTGCTTCTCCCACTTGAGACGGTGGGTCAAGATACCTTCGCTCCGGATGTATTTTCCCCTCTTTCTAATGTAAATTCTTTCATGTGTTCTTTATATGTAATCTGTACTGTAATAAAAAAAATATTATGCGTAACGAAAGCAATACACTCAGATTGTAGTCCTCATCAAAGTAAAACTGTGCAATAAGCACCAAAAGAAAGAAAGTCTACTACTAATTTCGGTTTTCATTTCTAACATGTTGCATTTGTTTCTGTCGTGATTCAGGGGACTGAGTTTCGCAACTTATACTTTCTTGACGGGCTTTTTACCCACAACGCGGATAATAAGTCAATGAAAATTAACTAAAAAGGGTAAAATAAAAATAATTTTTTAATTAAGACAAAAAACACGACTGCGTAAAAACTAAAAATAAAAATATATACGCTCTGTAGTTTAGAATTTTATTAAGTATTATAGAATAACTACTCCATTGAAATAGTTTTATAATCGATACACACATAGGACAAATCATAAATTCAAAAGCAGAATAGAAGGATCAACAGTCGGGGCCCATTCCTTTTTGACCAGTCAAGGATCCCCGTAAAATTTAAATGGGCCCCGACTGTTGATCCTTCTATACTGCTTTTGAATTTATAATTTGTCTTATGTGTGTATCGATTATAAAACTATTTCAATGCAGTAGTTATTCTGTAATACTTAATAAAATTCTAAACTACTGGACGTATATATTATTCTTTTTAGTTTTTACGCAGTCGGGTTTTCTGTTTTTATTTAATAACTAGCAGTACCCGCACAGCGATGCCCGTGCTAAAAATTTAATGGAAGTCCGTTGAATAAAAAACATTGACGCCCCCCCCCCTCTGATGTGAAATGATCGTTTTTCTTTGTATAAAATGCGTACACACCTTTTCAAAAAGAAAAAAAAAACTATTTAAGTTTCTTTGGAATTTAAAACTTTTCGTCAAATCATTAAATTAGATTTAGTTGCTTTAAAACTCGATTTAGCGAGTAAAGCGGTTTTTATTGCAATTTTAACTATTTCGCCAAATAAACAAAAAAAGACATCAAATAATATCGTTCAAAAATGTAAAAATAATTCCGCAGCTCTATTGTTTATCGCCAAACTTGCCCAGCAACCACGCTATCATAATCCATCCGTCTAACGAAAGAAAAAAAAACATCCCGTGGAACATTCAAAAATCATCGTCAGAAAAAAGAAGAAAATGTCGTACATTTCACTTGGATAAAAACAAATCAAGTTTCTTTTCTTTCAAAGCAAATCGCCAAAACAATGAATTACATTAACGGTTGCCTTAAAACGTTAATCCTAGACTGAACCTGCTCAGCGCCTAACGTGCCAAGCGACCACGCTACTGGAACCCAGCCTTTTTGCGAGTGAAGCGGATGTTTTTTTTTTGGCAATAAGAAATGTTTCGCGAAACAAACAAAAAGGTATAAAATCACATTAACAGTAGCTTTCAAATCTTTATATATTAAGAGCCGCGTTGCCCGGTTTTGCCCGGTCAACCTTGAGAACAAAAATTGTGTCAAGTGACATATATTAAACAATTAATTAAAAGAATAACTTAATAACTTAAAGAATAACTAAAAAAAAAGAAAAAGACACCATACAAAATTACCCTTCCAAACAATGACGAAAGATAGTAAAATACTTTTAAGAAATTAAAATGCGAAAGATGGATTTTAAAAGAGTAACCATGGAAACATGAAATAAAATAAATTTAAGAAATCAGATGCAAAGGATTCAAAAAGCGTAACCATGGAAACGCGAAAATAAAATGGTTGACAACCTGAATCAAAATGACATTTCGAAATTGATTTAAAAACGCTTGTAACTTTTTTTCCTTTGAAGATAGAAGCTATTTTTTTCGACTAAAGGTCGAGAGAGATCTGGAGTAAAAAATCTCGCTTTTTCCAATGCTGTCAAAAAGAAAACTGTGGGACAAATCCTTCACTTTTTATTGATAGCTTTAATGAAGAAAGTATTGCCTAAATTTCAGCTAAGCCTAAAAAAGTTTGAGCTAGAAACGCAAATTACTCCCGCCGTAATTAAGTTAGAGCATTGAAATAAATTGTTTAGAACGCAGAAAATTCTATCCTTTTTAACGATATATAATATTAATACGTGCAAGTAATTTTTCACCCCTTTAATAGCCAATAATAGGCAATTTACGTGACATTTGGGCCTAAATTTGAATAAAAAAAGAACTATTTATCGGAATTTTTTGAATTACAGCCTGTGTTACTCAGTAAGAAAGCACCTTTCATATAGTGAAAGAATTTTTCATATAGGTGCAGTGGTTCCGGAGATTACCTCGAACATATAAACACACAAAAATCCGCCCTCTCTCTTTATAATATTAGTAAAGATTTTTTTTTTTTTTTTTAATATACATATCCTGAAAAAAAATCTATTGAATTTGGAGGCGGAATATTTGGCCATGATCCAGAACGAAGTTTAAGCGCTACTTCTAGTTGATTGTAGGGGTGCCCACAGGGGGGATTATGGCGCAAGTTGCGCCATAAAAATATTGGGGGTGGGGGATTTTTTTTCCAGACTTTTTTTTTTTTAGAACATTAAATTTTTGATTTTTGGAAGGAAAAAAATATTTAAACTTATTCAACAATGAAAACATCTATAAATAATAGCCGTGTCTCTTTTTCAATAAAGGGATCATCAAAGACGGGATAGAATCAGTGTCCGTTGCAAATCAGGATTAGTCGATTTGATTTCTTTCTAATTTATTATAAAATAGCTAGCTGCGTAGCCCGGCTTTGCATGATCTACCTCGAAAATAAAAGTCATGTCAAGTGACGTGTGTTTAACAATCCGGCTTGCACAAAAAAAAAAAAAAAAGTATCTGTAAAATTTCCCGAAAGATAGCAGAAAAAAAAAACAGAAAGGAAAAATTTTGAATCCCCCGCGCGATTAAAGGAAAAACCTCAAAACAAAATCAAGAATTTTATTTGTTTATAGTTGAGAAAAAATGGCAGCAGATCTTTCTTCTCAATGATTTTATTGACGATAATTAAAACTGAACTCGCAGTAGACGATAAATTTTCGATTTGATATTGATGTTCCTTCACTTAAAAATGCGTACAACTTTTCTCCTGTTCATCTTACAGCCTTGTTGATGGTTTTGAAATCCAAGGGAAGTAAATCTACTTCAGGGGTATTTTTGCGGACTTTCGAATGACACTAAAATTGAACCGATCGGATAACTATTTCGGGTAGAAAAAGCCTTTTAATGCCATTTACGGTCCTAAAACTAAAATTGAACGGTTCAGTACTCCTTTGCCGCTTGAAAATCCATCTACGTTCCTTCTCGGATGCCGAAGTGTCTCCCTGTCAAATTTGGTCGAGATCCGACATAAACTGGATGTATGGGGAACATGCATACATACTGTTGAGTCTCTGTTTAACGACTTTCAAGGAAACAACAAAAAATCGTCCTTAAACAGAATGCGTCCTTAAACAGAATGCTTTTAAAACTGCAGTGGAGCATCCGGGACCGTAAAAGTCCGTCTTTAAATGTAGAAAATTGTTAAATAGAGCTTCGTTAAAGAGAGAAAAAACTGTATATGCACATATATTCTTTGTTTTATTTATATAGATTTTCTGAAAGTAGCACAGTACTGTATGAGGAATACGTGTAACAGTGATGAGAGGGAGTAGTTTTATAAATAGTTTTTTAATTATTTTTTCTCCCTGTTATTTATTTATTGTTTGTAAGAATTTTGACCACAATGCTCTAGACTTTCATGGATTCATTTGCACCAAAACAAACGTTAAAAACTAATTTTGAAGTTTTCGAATAACATATTTTTTAGCCCATCACTTGAAAATTAATATATTTTCTTCATAAATTAGTTTATGTTCATGTAGAATTTTTCATTTCGCTTTCCTCTCGTTTTTTCTGCCAATTTTAAATTGACGGTTCTTTCAATTTATCAATAGATGATTTTCATGAAACCTTTAATGATGTTAGGTTCCACTGTTGGAAGTAGAACAGTTTGTTCTTAAGGTATTTAAATTATTTTTCTTAAATCATTTTTATTTTCTTCTGTATCTAATACGTGGAAGTATTAGATTCGTGAAAATTTTCGAGTTCTGAATTTCGATGTGTGCTGAATGGAAGAATCAATTTTGAGGATTTCCGAAAAATATCTGTCATAGTGAACTTTTGTGTGACCCATCTTTTCTGGATATGCGACTTTAATTTCGGTAAACTTCCAGGATATCTCTCTACTGTAACATCCGAAAAACGCCCTCTTTGACATTAAGAGTCATCTAAAACTGAGTTTCTAGAACTGTAATTTCGAAAAATTTATGAGAAGAGCCTCTGAAACTTGCCTCTTAACACAATCAAAAACAATCTGCAATTGCCTTTTTGGAGTTTCAATTTCGAAAAATTGCCGGGGGAATGCCACCGAACTTCTCCTTCCACTAACATTACCAAAGATCAATCAAAATTGCTTTTCTAAAGCAACAGGTTCGAACATTTAAGTGGAACGCCCCTCTCCCTCCCTCCACTCTCGTCAAAATCATTAAAGATCGTCTTAAATTTAGTTTTCATGGCTTCAATCTCGAAAACAATTTTTGTGGAGTGCTTAAGAAAACTCTTTTTCCTAACATCACGAAGAGCGGCTACAATTGCGATTTTAGAGCTTCAGTTTCAGAAAACTACCGGTCCCCTAACCCTAGATAGCCTGAATTTGCAATTGTAAGACTTCAATCTCGAAAATTTTCCGGGGGCTCCCGAATCTCTTCTCTACCTAACATTATCACAGATAGTGATAGTTTAAAACTGCGTTTTCAGAACTACTATTTTGATGGCGTTTCGGGGGAGAGTCCCCGAACCCGTCCACTCTCCCTTACATAACAGAAGAGTATCTAAAACTGCTTTTTTAAGATTTCAATTTCGAAAAAAAAAAATACCGGGGAGCGACCACCGAATCGTTCCCATCGAAGCCACCGAACCTTCCCAATTAATGGACAACGAGTAAATGGGGGGGGGGGATTTGCGCCATTGAGCTTGCGGGGGGGATATGCACCCCTGGTTGACTGACAAAGAAGAATACGACTACGTTCCTGATAAGCTCTAAAATAATCGTATAATCGTAATAAGCATTGACATTCATTATTTCATTTTTTCTCTTCCTTGATTTATCTAGTGAATGAGGAAAATATTGTTCATACTGACATATGAAATCTGGTTCAGTGTGCCACCAGGACCGAGCCAACTATCAACTGTGCCGTAAAGTAAATTTAAAAAACTAAAAAAATACGATTTAGTAGGAAAATGAACTAAAAAGTTAAAAATAATCTTTGGATGATATTTATATAAAGTAATTGACCAAACACTTAATTTTACTGTTATAAAAAAAAGAGCGGGGGGGGGGGGCTGCCTATTTTTGCATGGGTAACAAGTGGAAGAAATTTAAGACAATTGATAAGAAGTCCCCCACGCTTTTTTTCTATTACAGAAAAATTAAGTGTTTGGTCAATTACTTTATATAGTACTTGTCATCCAAAGATTATTTTTAACTTCTTAGTTCATTTTACTACTAAATCGTGTTTTTTTTAGTTTTTTAAACTATTATTTTATTTTTTACTTTTTAGTTCATTCTGCTACAAAAGCGTGTTGTTTTAGTTTTTTAATTGGATGATTCTAATTCGGGAGGAGAGGACTCTTAGAGGGATGGACAATTCCAAGATTGTGGATTTACGATTCTATTTTTTCTACTCAAATAATCAAAAATTAATTGTTTGTATTTTTTATTTCTGAAAAATATAAAGACCTTATTACATTTTTTTTTTCAAATTATTTTATTATAATGAGAATTAGATAATTTTATTAAATGAGATTTAGATACTAAAGATTACTAACACTTGTAACTCTTAAATGAAATCGTTGTGCGTGTGCTCGATGTTTATAATGGAATGTATCTTAGTATTCTATTGCATTATTTGCATCAGACATTTTGAATGCTTTCTGGTAAATTCATGTGCAAATATTGTTACACTCCGCACCTCTGATTTGTACGTTGTAAGTAATTCTAATAAGTCACTGGCTATTTGTCCAAAGGAAAGTTGGACCCATAAACATACCCACAAACATACAAGTTAAGCTAATAAAAGCGTGTTAATTAGAATAAACTAATAACTTATCGTTAATAAATTAATTTGTTCACAGAATATTGCATTGTCATCGGGTTTGAGGTTGCATTCCAAATTTTAAAAGAATCCGATCACAAAAAGTGGGCGAAAATTGAGTTGCAAGATTATAAATTGAATTTCCGTGTAGACGGGATTAGAACGCACGCCCAATGTTTCCCACAGATGGACGTCAGCGAAGACCCGCGCCTTAGACCGCTCAGCCACTAACGCTCATTAAGTGGTGGAAGGTACTAACAGTAATAAGCAACTAGCTCTTAGTCCAAAGGAGAGTTACTCACAAACATACAAGTGCAGCTAATAAAAGCGTGTTAAAGTTGAGAAGCACTGCGATACGTCAGGGGTGACCACCTAGGGAAGGGATTCATGGCGCAGTCTCTGCGCCATTGAAATTTTTAGGGGGGTTGGTTTTGAGGCGCATTTTTCTAATTTGAGAGGGGGGATTCTTGCTTTTTTTTGGGCTTCTTCGCGTTATTTAGGGGGGAGTGCGCTCCTGGATACGTTATGCTGAATTCAATAATCTTTTTTTTTTAAAAATGTATATATCTCTCTATATATACTGTGGCCACCGTTTATTAAAATTTCATTCGTTCTGAGAACATTTGATTTTATAGAGCGGCTGATCCGGCATTCCTAAATTTAAAAAAAATGAAAGGTTTTGAATTTTAAATCCTGTTTTACCGAAATGAATTACTCAAAATACAGTCGTCATCTTAACTTAATGTGAGGTACATTTTTTTATTTGTGCAAAAGTCTTAAAATATAGGCGAAATCTTGTTTGGTTAAGAGAATTGGAGGTCAAAGATTCAATATCGTTTGAAAGTTTACAACTGTAAATTTAAAAATTATATTTTCCTCTTTGCTTTAAAGTTCATTGTATATTATCAAGCGCTTTTCTGACATCTATTGACGGAGAAAATTTGGCATTGAAATTGCCTCATCTTCTAAGACCGATTCCTTCACTCCTTGGTGCCTCATCATCAATTTTTTACATATGATGTCCTAAAGTTTGATTTTATAAAACGGTGATAGTGATTTTATTAAAGAATGATTTTAACATGCTTTGATATTACAATGATTCTGCTCTTCCAGATTTGATTTTAAAAAGCGGCTAGTGGCGGGTACTGGAAGAAAAAAAGTGTTTTATCCACTATCACCAGTGTCCATCTCTTTGAAAAAAAAACAACATAATTTCTTGAATGGCGAAATAAGCGGGGAGAGAGAAAGACAGATATGAAATCAATTTTATCTAATTCAATCTTGATCATCGTAAAGCAGACGACTTTTTCAAAAAGAAATGTAAAACCTTGACTCTCAAATCAAAAGGATAGTCTGACAAACAACTCATTTCTTAACAGATTTCTCCTTCATTCATTTCTTAACATTTTTTTTAAAATGTTTTAGTAGAAATAGCTTCTTTTTATGAAGACACCATGGAATGACGTTGAATGCTTGAAAGTTTTATTTATTTTTTTCCTGTCAGCTTCTTGTATGACGATCTCGTTCCAAAAGTGGCAATTGGGGAGAATTTGATAGCGATTTTTTTTTTTAATGTTTACTTGGCCTATCAGTCTCCGATAGAACTATTTTATCGCATTTTCTTTTGCTATTTTTTAACAGAAAGATGAATGCCAGCATTATCTATTTGAAAGTTAATTAAAGATTGATTTTATCCGATGTTTTATGTCATCAGTCGTTGATATATAGTACTATATGAACTGGAACAAAGTTCAACAGCCCTTTAAAAGTAAAATAATAATGATAAAAGTAACAACAAATTAATAAATGAAAGATTCAACTGCAGTGGGTATGTTTTCCAGGGGGGCTAGCCCCCTTAGGGCAAGGTACCCAGGCGTTTTCCCAAACTTTATGAAAAATTTTATCTTTTGACAAACCCGACTGCTAAGTTAGCATAATTTATTGTTTTTTTTTTTTAGCGAGAAAATGTTTATAAAAAAAGTATTTATGTTTTTTAAAGGTTTTTTATTTATCCGATCAGCAAAACAATTAATCAGGAATATTGTTGCGAGTTTTGGATAGATTAGAAATATTTATTTCATCAACTTAAGAAGTTAAATCGTTTAAAGTTATTCTACATACTGTTCCTGGCCACAATGTGACCATCACAAAAAATTCCTTTTAAATATCTATTTATTACATATTTTTCCTTTCCTTGTTACAGATAAAATGAGCGAAAATAACAACTGTGTAGCATCGATAAAACTTAAGTTATAACGTTTTAAAGCAAGTTATAGCGAAAATTGCAAAAATTTTCCCACATTATTTGCTAATGCTGCCTATCTATTCATGGACTCACTATGGAAAAAATTTTGGATGTATCCATTAAAATACATTAAACATCTTTTATTTCAAAATTTTATGGAACACTGTTTTTAAAATTTTAAATTTTGTGTGAAATTGTTCTCAAAACTTGGATATGTTTCACGGTGGCGTAACAAGGGGTTGGCAGGAGTGGCTCTCGCCAGGGGCGCAGAAGCTAGGGGGGGGGGACATTTCGACAGATTAAAAAATATATATACATATATTTTTTAAAATTGATCATATGAGTAGAAAAATACTTTTTTCTAACAAAAAAAAAGTCTCGCAAGAAAAAGAACTAGAGGAAAAAATAAAACAATCCTTAATTATCAAAAAACAGGGGGGGGGGGGGACCCGTGGTGTGAAATTCTATTCCGACATTGAGTTAGTTAAAGACTTATACACACAATTAGCACACCAGGGAGCGGTGGTGGAGAGCGTTGTATGCTGGATGATTAATTTTTTTTTTCGGGGAGGGAGCGATATTTTGTCGGGTATAGTTCGAAGTGTATAGTTTTTCTTCAGTCAAGTATTTACTCTCATTATAATAAATTATAAAAAGTCTTATTTGAACCAAATATTGGGAGGCTTTAATTAGCGAAGATATAGTACTTTTATTTTGCCTGTATGTATACGGTCGTGTTTTTTAGTCAATTTCAGACTAATAATGTTTTTTGTATTTTCTTTGCTCTCCTAATTATAATATACTAGTGTTCGCCCAGTGGTCGAAATTCGACCATATTCATAAATGAATATCTGAGAAAACTTGTATGAATTTAACTATTCCCAACAGTTTTATTTCTACTCTTACTCATGCTTACTGCATATGCGAAAACACACAATTATTATACGGATACACAATACCAAACAGTAATAATTTATTCCAATTTTGCTTTTTATCTGTTTATCTCAAAATAAATGGATGAAAGGGGATATTTCGGTATTGGGTTCGTTTCCGAAATTTTAAAAGTATTTTTTTCTGAAAGAGCATGCTTAAAAACAAAGGTTTGAACCATTTTTAAAAAAATTGGAAAAAATTAATATTTTTTAACAACTATTTTAATCAGTGCGCAGATTGAAATTTATTTTTTATGCTTCTGCACATGGCATCAAAATTAATGAAATGCCACTCACTGATGCCATTAGCGAACAGCGCAAATTATCATAACCCGAAAACGCAGTTTACAGCAAAGTGTAAATATTTAGCGCGGTAATGAAGTATCGCGCCAAAGAACATCCCATGTAACGTCATGAAAGATCACGCCTTGTTTCCAAAATCAGACATTCAAAAAAGTTTTTAAAAAATAACTGCTGTAAAATAAAAGTTTTTTCTTGCTCAACGTTATTATTATTATTATTATTATTAATTTTTTTTCTTATTCTATCTATTTTAGTTACTAAAAGTAGTACACTGGTGGGCAATTGCTAAGGCCGGATTGCAATATCAGCGTTTGCAACCGCAAAAAGGAAGGCAATTAAGTATGGAAATTAGCATAAGTTCAGGATACGGTAAGACGTATTGTGCGCATGCAAATTTTGGTTTCACGACGTTGTTCGTCACGTGATAGCTCTGTTAAGCAATAAAAAGTGTTCGGCTCGTAAAACCGTTTTTGTTCAAAGGCAGAGTTTGACAGGAAAGAATCAATTGACAAATTTGCAATTTTCGGTATGTATTGCCGACATCACTTAGATGATTTTATGGTTAGCCGTAATACTGACAAAATTGAAAAAGGGCAGAAAATATCAGATGTTACCAAGGAGTTTGAAATCAGCTACAGTGTTGTTTTAGCTTTGAAATACATTTCGAACAAATAGAATATGTTGCAAACGTTAAAGGGAAGGTCGTGTATACATTGCGACGTCAGCAGAAGATAGGTACATTGTGCTAGCAAAAACCGGTGCAGCGCAGTTTCTGGGGTAGCAAACCAGTTTCTTGCTGCTACTGACAAGAAAATATCCCGAAAAACTGTACCCAAACGTTTGCATGTTGTGGAACTATAATCCCGTT
This sequence comes from Uloborus diversus, assembly GCF_026930045.1. Classification (NCBI taxonomy): domain Eukaryota; kingdom Metazoa; phylum Arthropoda; class Arachnida; order Araneae; family Uloboridae; genus Uloborus; species Uloborus diversus. The sequence continues at coordinate 80,240,709 of NC_072731.1, read as the reverse complement.
TTGGGAAGGAGAGAATTCTGAATATGCCGAATGAAATCCAGGAACACATAACATCTACTGCGAAGGAAAATTGAGCATCATTGAAAATATCTCAAAAATGGGGGAAAAAACTATTAAAGTTACAATATTATCTCCTAGTTTGTCAAACGTTCCCCCTAAAAAATGTTTTGGGAGGTCACAGTGATCTCCGGTGACTTCCCATCGGGACCACGCTGTGTGTGTGGGGAAGGCGCAGTTTTTAAAGTTCGCCAGGGGGGGCGCCAGACCCTAGACCCCTTTAGGTACGCTACTGAAGTTTCATATCAACTTAAATTGCATGCAATTGACTTTAAAATGAGAAATTTACAACTCTGTAGCCCCTTTTGAACTTGTACTATTTTAAAACAATTACGGCAAGAAAAGAAAAGTGCTTTTTAACGTATTTCAAAAAGTAATGATATCGTTATGGACGATTTCGTTGACTTTTATCAAGGTTTTCCGATCCGGCTGGATTTCGGGATTGTAAGGAGCCAATCCCGCGGGATGCCGGGATCCAACGAGATTGACTTCATCCTTCTAAAAGTTGAATTTTAATGTCAAATAGAAAAAACTTGAGGAAAAACGGGAGGTCATTGGGACCTCCCAAATTTTGCCTGACGTGGCAAAATTGGAGTTCTATTGAGCAAATTTTAGAATTTCAGTCATCCCGAAAATTCAAGTTCCTGCCGCCCCTGGGGATCCCGCGGGATTCGGGATAGGGAACCCTCCTGATATCATGGTACTTCAAAGTTCTTACACGCTTTCAAACGTACCGATTCCAAAGCAAACAAAATAAAAGATAAGAATACAAAATAGATTGATTAAAATGTATAATTTTTGATATTAATGTAGGCGGACGGATGTTAGGTTTGTGATATGATCTTGACCTTCATTTGACTCTGCGTTCTCTTTTTCCTTCTTTTCTTTCTTTCTTTTTTTTTTATTTAGATAAGTGAGGAAAGCTAGAATTAATCAAGATACTTATAAAGAAAGCAAAATAGAAGAAACTTCCTCGTTTCAGGCTGCAGTTGCCAAGAGCTTATCCAATCAAACGGGCACGTTTTCTGGAAGGTGGCCAACATTTTGCATGCTATCGCAAATGGATATTAATAAATAAATTGTGGCTTTTAAAAACTGATAGTCTGCGGTTTCGGACTGTCAATGAACTCTAGTTTAAGTACGCAGTTTCTGATTGATTGTGCTTGACGAGACTCTCTTCATTTCTTTACCCTTCTTCCATTTAAAAACGGACTTACCGAGGTTTTCAGACGATAAACAATAATGAGAGGGGAAATAATTATTTATCACATAGAGTTTCTCAAAATAGGTTTTGAAGAATGCAATGCAGGGCAGCAACCTGAATATTTTATTGTGGTGTCCAGATCGAAAACCAGCATTTCGAAGCGTACCGCACCTACACCGTTTGCTCATTAGCGATTTAAAAGTGACGCATTCCCCCCCCCCCCCCAAAAAAAAAAAATACAAACAGAAGTTACCAATTCAAAATCTGAGTTAAATGATCGTCCTTGCAATAAAGTTTGTGCCCATAAGACAGATACATATCTCTCACCGTCGATTTAAGAGACGCTCCTCAAAATTTTTTAAAAGCCAAATTCTTACCGATTTGAAATCCGAATTTTATGCTCTTCTTCGATGCATCACTCACACTAAGTTAGTTTTTGTAATTAGTGTCTGGTGAAGTTTTAACGGAGTCATCTTTGTGGCACATGTTTGAAATTTCCCCAATTCAGAAGAAAAAAATTACAATACAATTTCATAATGTTAAGTCCACGCTTACATGTTTTTAGATCCACAAGAACTAGAAAAAAAAAAGAGCAGTCAGTAAGTTTTACACGTTATTATTATTAAAATTATTTATTTATTTTAAATCAACTCAAATTAGTCTTACTTAAACCCTGATTTTCTCTAATCTCGTTTTTTGAGAAGTGCCACTAATACCGCAAATGATTCACAAGCAAAATATAACAACATGTTTCACCGCCGCACTTTCTTTCCCGTCTTCCTTTTTCTTTACTTATTCAGGGTGGCGACATATCAGGGAGATCAGGGAAAAGTCTGGGATCTTTATTAATCAGGAAAATATCAGGGAATTTTGAAAAAATAACAAAAAATCAGGGGAAAATTGATTTTATGAAGAAAAACAATTTTTTTTAAACTTTTCAAAATTAAGTTGTCTAATTCCCTACGCATTTTCCGCCAATTATCTGTTCAAAAAGTAAAATTAATGAGGTGCGATTATACACTGCCGCATATTTGTGCATCTTTTTTCCTCATCGTCAAAGTATTGAATCTTACTTATTAACCACAGGATGAACTTCCTAAGATTGTTTCTGTGTCTGTTAGGTTGATTATTTTTTTTACCTAGCTTGAAATTTCCTTTTACGCTTTCAATGCTACGTAAAATAAACAACCATACAGGCAAAGAGGAAGCCTTCATTAATGCCTTAGCTCCTTTGCCTTTATTCCAATGACTCGAAGTGATTAGCGTACTGTAATCACGATTTCAAGAAGAAATCTTTGGTTTTTGAATTAATACTATAAAGCTTAAAAGTTATAACTTCTTCGCATTTTTAATTTAATTGCTAAAATTGAGCTTTCAATTAAAAAAACTTTGTTGTCACCGAAGATTATAGAGGTTTTCTTTTCTTCCGACTTAAATGATTCTTTTATTTTATAACCAAGTTGTATTCTTCTTTTATATATTTTGAAATTAACTAATTGTTTTTTTTTCTCTTGCATTTCAAAGTTGTTTGTTGCAAAAGCAATCTAAGATTTTTTTTTCGTTACATACTGAAATCATTTGAAATAGAGTTAACTTGTGTACTTATGTAAATATCTTCATTTTTTTTATTGTTAAAATGCTGTATTCATACATTAAAACCTATATTCTTGATTAGAGAAAAGCTCCCTATGAATGGCTGTCAAATAGTTTCATCTGTTTTGCATAAATATGTCAATTAGTTATATAAGAATAACTACATTACTTCTATTCTTTCACTATTACTTGTTATTCTTGCAACAATTATTATACTGTTTGAAAATTTAGTTCAAAATAATTTCAATTACTTTTTAGTTCTATCATAAATACACATATGTTCTTAAGAGTGATTTTAATAGTTGCTTAAAATTCTTATGCTAAGTGGTTTCTGGAAGTAAAGTCTTTTTTTTTTTTTTTAATTTTCTATAATCTTTCCATATAGAAAAATTTAATATACTGTTTTGTAGGTCTTTTTCCCCCAAAAAATTTATTTGATATGTTTTTTTTATAACCATTTTATTAAAAAAGGTAGCATCTTTTTTAAAATGTATCTTTAGTTCAACAACTTAACACAACTTAAAACTTTTAAAATACTGCATTTTATACAAACATGCAATGGATTTCAAGTAGAGCAAAGAAAGAAAACCATTATCATTGGTAACGTAAATCAGGGAAATTTCTTGAACTTAATCAGGGAAATCAGGGAAAAGTCAGGGAACTTTTTTTCACAGTTCCTGTCGCCACCCTGTTATTTATTTTATATTTATTTATTTATTGAGAAAATGGTTTTTTCCTTTACCTTTTTAGCCTACTTTCCCAGTAAAAGTCGGAGAAAGACGAAAAAAGCATGAAAGAAGGCTTAATGCATATTGAAAATATTACAAAAAACAAAAAAAAGTCAAAAATAAAAAAAAAATAATTAAATAAATATCGAAAAATTAAAAATTGGAAAGTAGGGTATTGAGATGAGGAAAAATATCTGTCTGTCGGTCGGTCTGCCCCCCCGCCCTCAATAACTTTTGAGTGAATAGTCCGATTCGAACAATTTTTTTTTGTTCGAAAGATCTCGGCGAGGACACCTCATTCCTATATTTCATTTTTTGATTTGAACTATTTTTTGTTCAATTTTGAACAGTTCAAAAAAACTTAACATTAGCACCTACGGGGAAATTCAAGACAATTCCAAACTGAGGCGAATTTGCTTCAAACAAACTTCATAAGAAAAAGCTTTGGATGAAAAACTTGTATATAAAATATCTTTTTGATTTGAACAATTTTCCGTTTAATTTTGAACAGTTCAAATCCCTTAACATTAGCGCCTATGGGGAAACAAATTCAATGTAGATTCCGCACTTGAAGGAGGATTTACTTCAAACAAATTTTGTTGGAAATAGCTCTTGACGACAAACTCCCGACTCCGAATCCGAGAATTTTGTAGCAGCTGACTCCGACTCCTCGAGTTCGACTCTGACTTCGTAGCTTTGGCAAAAATTTAGATACGGAGGACAAATGACTGACTCCGATTCTTGGATATTTGACTCCGACTCCTTTATCCCAAATTGAGATTGACTCCGACTCCGCAGCTATGGTTTTAACTATGAAGTAATTATTGTTGATATGACTTGTTTTCATTTTCAAGCTAAAGTTTTAATTTAGATATACAGTTTTCAGCGGACAAACTCGAAGTCATTTATGTTTCTACATAAAGATATACGCAGACGATTTTTTTTTTTTGACAATGAAAATTATTTCTTTAAATTGACATTTATTGTTTTTATTTATTTTTGTAAGTGCATTAATTCATTAAAAAAATTATAATTGGCAACAGGGGAAAAAGAATAGTTTTTTTTTTTTTTTGATATGATGTATTTATTTTAAGGAGTTTATTAATTTTAATTGTTATTTTTTCATTTTGAAAGCTGTTAAAGAATTAGCTGCTTTGTTTAAAAGGTGCTGCTATTTTATTTGTTCGGTTTTTTCCCCCCGCATCTAATTTTTTAGATAAGTAAAGAATATTTTATTCCTAAGAATCAGCTTAGAATATTAAAAAAATATGTTTGAAACAATTTACGATTTTAGCTATTTTTTAGAGTATTGATCAGGTACTAGAAGTAGTATGGGTATAAGTGAAAGTAGGCTCGTTTCGTTTTAGACGGAACTTCTTGTTTGGCTCTGTGTTTTACCTCTGGTAAGTCTCGTAAATACGTTTTTGCTCAAAGATGAGCACTAACTGGGCTTAAGAAAATCAAATGCTATTATAACTATGAGCAAGGCCGCACCCTCTAAATATTGTAAAACCCCCCCACAAGAGCAAAAGTCCCGCCTCCCGCCAAAAAGAGAAAAAATACTCCTTCAAACACCCCCCTAAAAATTTCAATGGCGCAGTCTACGCCATGACCTCCCCTCCCCCTCCTAGGGGAGCACCCCTGACACTACGTGCACGCTCAAATGCTCAAAACCTTTAGTCATATATTATCAAGATTAAATTATATTTGGCTTTAACATTTTTTTTGGGGGGGGGGAAATAAGAATCAAATTAGCAGTCGCAACTCTAGGTACTGCAAGGGAAATTAAATGAAAAAAAAAATAAACTGCGGAAAAATATCATTTTTACTTGTTATCTTTTTCTCACTTCACAAAATTAATTCATGATCTCAAAGTGCACAAAAGACAGTAAGTAATTGGTTAAGGTTAGGTTGGCATCAAGTAACTTTCCATCAAAATCACAAAGCAGCATTTATGCACAAATGTATAAAAAATATATTACATCAAATCATGTATTTAGGGTTATTAATTTGTACAAATGAAAATAATTTACGCTTAGTACTTCGATTTTTTTAAAAAAGAAGTCACTTTCAAAAAGTTGCTACTAATGAAATTGTTACTTCTGGCCTCTGGCGATGAAAGAATTTCTTCAGTTTTGTCCTTTAATGCAAGTGTTTCTCAACCTTTTTTACTTTAAGGCACACTTGGTAGTTGGCTCAATCCTTGCGGACCACCAGGGGCGGCTCGTCGCTATGGGCAGGGTGGGCCCGGCCCACCCAAAAAATTGTAATTGATAAAATACATTATTAACAAAAATATCGTTTTGTGTTTCTGTTTAAAAAAAGTAAAAAGTAAGGCGCACAACAGATTTCAAACAGCTATCCCCCCCCCCCTCTCCGCATATCTCTAAACATAACCAGAAAGTTTTTAAATACCATTAATTTTAGCGCTGTGCACAGTTTTGGGAGCTGCGGGCTCGCGTGAAGCTGCCCCCGAAACTAACGGCCGTATTCTCAATACCGTCACAGAACGGAGATGAAACTCGGCTCCCCAAAACCGAGAAGTAAGGGAAAACTAGTTTCGAACGCGGTGCGTATTCTTCAAGTCATTTCAAGCACGATTTAGGGGAGCCGAGTTTTAACTGAAGGAGAAATGAAACGGTTGTTACCATTGGGTAGAGTGACTCATGTGACATTTTCTACATGACTGCATTCCACGTGGTAGTAAATTCGCGCGCAGAAGAATGATTGACATATAATAAGAATTGGAAGTAGCAAAATGGATCTAGTTCATGCAATTTTTTTTTTATTAGACTCAATTTGAAATTTAAAGACATCAATGCATTTTTTTAATGTTTCTGTATAGAAACTTAAAAAGTTTTTTATCTTGTTATTAATTAAATGTTTTTTTTTCATCTTGTTATTAATCAAGATGAAATAAAAACTATTTCAATAATATAGTCACATTCTTGGCAAGGTTTCACCTGGGCCGGGCTGTAATTTACGAAATCCCCTCCCCCCTCTTTCCAAAAGATGTTTTATGTAAATATTAAGTTCGTGCTATTTTTTAGAAACAACAACTTATTTTTATTTTGGCGTTGTAACTATTAAAAAAACGAGTTTAATAATTACGAATAAATTTTATGTAAAATTTGCCCTAGACGCATATGTAACGAGCTCCGTCCAAGCGCAATATTGTGCTTTGTTTTCGTGAATTAAATATGATTTAAGAAAAAAAGGGAAAACTTCAGAGAATTAATTAAAATTTATTTATTTTACTAACTTTGAAATCCACTTTGGATGCAATTCCGGGGCAGACTGTTGTTCCCCCCAATCTAGATACGCTACTGATTAATATATTAATCTCTTTCTAATATTGAAAATCTGTCAGTCATAAATGTTTTTTTTTCTTGTGTGTGAAGTAAAGATTTTTGAATAATATAGAAGCTTAATATTTTCTACTATGTTGTAAATGCATTTGAAAGAAAGAAAGAAAAGGATTAAAAACATAGAAAAGAAAAATAATCTATAATATTATTAAAAACTTGTTACAATGTATTAGCTTTAGAACCCGATCCCCTCCCCCCTCCATCTGTTCCATTTCATGAAACATTTGTTAACATTTATTGTCTTTAAAATCCATAAACTTATTAATATAAACGACACAGGGCAAATTCATAAACTGAATTTTGCCGTGCATTCGTTTTCCATGTGAAGAACTTATTTTTCCCAACAATATAGTCCTTTCTAAAAGTTGAAAAAATAATTTTATATTTTTATCATCCAAAAATTCAAGGGCACCCATATGGGGAGGGGGCAAGTGGGGACTCAAGCCCCCCCCCCCGCCTCTTTAGAAATTACAACTTCCTTGCTTTAGTATTTTTTTCTTTGCTAAAATGTAAAAACATTTCTTTTCCAGCCATTATTGAATAAGTAAAAATGTCAAATTTTATTCGCTCTAAAATCTGTACTGAAATCGGTTTCCGCGGGAAAATATCCTGCTAAAACATATGGAAAATACCTGAGTCCCCCCCCCCCTCCTCTTAAAATTTTGCATATGGACGCCTATGTAAAAATTCCTTGTTATCATTCACACCTTAATTTTTACAATCACTTGTTTTTCAAAGCTCTTTCTCATCCCCTGTCTTGTAATTACATGCGTGTTTGTATGCAAAAATAAAGTCACATTCTAATTGCTTCTATATTTACATTCCCTAGCATAAAATCAGATGTTATTTCATCCATTGAGAATATTTTTCCACAGTAATGTGTTCATGAAGCTAGTAATAATAATTTCTTCTGCAGTTAAAAATCTCCTGAACCGTTTTATTTATAATTATTTGAAACAAAGAGAATTTTAAATTCGTTTAGGTATTATTGTGTTGCGCATTGAAGTTTTGTGGAACATTCAACTTCATTCTGTCATTTTCTGTCTTGGAATGATTTATGTAATTCAGAGTCTCTCAATTGGACAAGATACCTTGTTAGAGTAAAAAGTTGCAACAGGTACTACTGTTTAAGAAAAGTAATTGATTTTTCCAGGGGTGCCCCCGCCCTCCCTAAGAGCAAGGGCACACCCCTCCCTCCCGAACACTTCAAAGACCCCCCAAATTGGATGACCCCTCTAAAAAAAGAAGAAATTATTCCTTGAACAGCCCCCCCCCCCCCCCCGAAAAATTTCATGGCATATTCTGCGCCATGACACCCCCCCCCCCTCCTCCCACAGCCGAGGTGAGCACTCCTGATTATTTTGCTTCAGACCATTTTTTCATTTTCCCCAAACTCATAAAAATAATGGCAAGTGCTATTCTGCCACATTTTTCACAAATTTAAAACAAAACTTTAGCAATTATAAAAGCTCCGTTGTGACGTTATATGACTGTAATTCAGGGAAGAATTTGTTTAAAAAACTATTATCGGTTTAAAAATTGTTTGACCTGCATTTTAAAATTGGAGCAATGCTGCATTAAAAAAATAATAAGTTTTCGTGTTCCAGAAATTATTTGATAAAGGATAGTCTGTAAGGGACGAAAGTGTTCTAAGATATTCTCTCAGAAGTGGCATCTAATCCCCCCCCCCCAAATAGTTATTTTTTCATGCAGTATTCTTTTGTAACGTTTTTGTTGTTAATTGAGGCGAAAGTTTAAAATACGAAGAAACGGTGCGGCAGAAATAAATCAGATTTCAAAAAAAAAAAAAAAAAAATGCTTACCAATCGCAACTTTTCCGCGCTACAGTGGCGTGGAAATAATAAAAAAAAAAGATTTTTTTCGCACCATTCTGTTGATCATTGCATTAATGTTTTCGGCCGTACTTTTTGATAACACCTATAACGAATGTTAATTCTGAATAAATTTTGTAATTTATCTTTGTTTCTCTGACGTCAAGTTAGCGAATGTTTAACAATAGTTTCTAGCATTTGCAAATCACTCAAAATAATCCAAACAGCCGTCGTCCATTTTGTTTGCTCACAAAGGAATGATGGGAAGGAAATCTAGTTTTAAACCGTCGAAGTAGCGGTTACAAGCCGAGCTCTGGAAGTGGGCGTTCCGTGACCGAGTTTAACGCCAAACCGGGATGGAGAATAGAGTAGTTTTTCAACTTCGAGGTTTAAGCCTTGGTCCGAGTTTTAACCGGAGTGGAGAATACCGGTGTAAGAGTCACGCCTCTGCCCTTAGCCAATCGCAATGACTGAATCAGAAAGCGAAAAACGGCGGGTGATAACACCCGAAGGAATTCATTGCAACTCAAGGGTGGGCAAAATTCGCCGAGCCCAAACGAAATCGTATCGTAGTTGTCTATAGCGGTTGGAGGGAAGAGTCGAGGTCAGCGGAGAAGAGTCTAGCAACGTCGCTCACTAGAATAACATGTAAAAGGGCAGAGAATCGGCTGCCCCTGCCCATGTGTCAGGGAAAACCTTTTATCATATCGTTCCGCTTCTGTTTTTTTTTTTTTTTTTTTTTTTTTTTTTTTTTTTTGTCTTAATTTTTTCCTCTTCAACAGCTATTACTATATATATATATATATATATAAGGCATGGAGATTGCCGGTTTCATGAGATTCCGTACATTTGTTTTAAACGTATGCATAATTTTTTTAGTTATTTGTTTGTTTTTGGAGTTAGAGATGCTTATTCTCAAAATTTCTGTGTAAGGACTTTCTTTTCGAATAGTAGAGCAGCCCGGTGGTCTGACGCACCGGCAAAAAAAAAAAAAAAAAGGGCTGATCCTCAGATTTTTTTGGTCGTCCACGCAAAAAATAAAGAAAAGAAAGGAAACTCCATAATACCTAATGATAATATTATCCAACACTTGATCATTTACGTCAGTTTTAAGATTAATTTTCATAATTTTCTATGATTTCTCAGTAGCCTTTTTAAAAATTGTGTCCATTTTTTTGACCATAGTTACTTCTTGTCTTAACATTTAAATACTTGTGTAGCAGTTATTTAATAGAGTTTTATTTATATATTTGCTTATTCATTTATTATTATTATTACTTTGTAAAAAAGAAGGGGGGGGGGAAACTTCAGCCGTTCGTAATTTTTTTCTTTTTTCATTAGTTTTTAACGGTTTGCGAACATTTTTTTTTTACAAGTTAACAAGAAAACAGCACAAGTCCGCGTGAATTTTTTTGAAAAGCTTTTGCAGGCCCGCATGTCAAAAAAGGTCGAGAGACACTGTAGAAATTACATTACTGTTTTTCATCAGATCGCAGTGTTATTGGTACGTACCTTAGCTTTTTTTTTCTATCATATAGGATAGGTATAGTTTTGACATTAATTAAAATATTTAAGATCCTTTCAAGCTAATGTGCCTATAACTAGTCGATTAAATATTTTGTTAAGGGTATATGTGTGACCGTAATTAATTTTTCAACCACTCTTACTCAAAATTATTATTTAATACTGATGATAAAACATAAGTTAAATTTGAAAGTTGATTAGTAAAAAATGCAGCAATAGAAATATTATGTTTATTTCTTTTATTTCATTTACTTATTTTTGTTGTTGTTCAGACGGACCTTTTAGACGCTATTTGTCAGTTATCCATGTTTTAATTTTAAGGTTGCTTGAATTGTTATGTCAAGATGCGTATACTGTAATTAAAGTATTTTTTTTTTTTAATATTGTTGAATAGCCTACCTTTTTATGCCTGTCCTGAAAATAATTTAATTCACCAAGCAAAACCATTTTTCACGGGGGTGTTTTTAGTGGTAAGGGGTCTTTCTCTTTTTGAGAGTCTGGTTCCTTAATGTTTGACGGTGTGCCATCCCTCTTGGAGGGAGGGGAATGGCACAGTTGATGTGATTAATATTTTTATTACAACAGATTATTACTATTACTGCTGTTAATATTATTATCAATTCGATCGCTTAAGGGAAGCCGAGTGTGTCATTTAAAATATGCAGGGTGTTCCGTTTTAACCAATAAGACCTTCATTTTTGCAACTGTTTGTTCAAGGTGCATACTTCCAATTACAGAAATGTTCAAAATCAGATGCAGAGTTAAGATACTATAAGTTTAAAGCGAAAAAAAAAAAGGAGTCAAAAACTAAAAATAACTTTTTATACTGACCCTAGGTCTCCTAACTTATATTTAGGGAAATAATCTCAATTGAAATATATTACTAACAGAAACAATTTGACATTTATGCGACCAAAACTCAAGGAGATATTCGAGTTTAAAGTTTTAAGGGACCAGATAGAAATGAGATAGGAACTTATCGTCCTTTCAGAAGAATGATAGGTTGTCAAAGTTAAAAAACAAAGTATTTATGTTTTTTAATGCTATTCAAAAACAAATGCAAATTTTATGCTGTGATACGCGAAAACCCTACAAAACATTAATCAATTTGAAAAACCAGTTTTGCACACAAAAATTTTAAGCCTTTTTAAACTGCTATATTTTCCCTCAAAAGGTGTTATTGACAGTGAGTGTGAAGTGGTGTAAGTCACGAAACGCTGCGTTTCATATCTGGGTGAACATTGGTCGTACTAATATCAAACTTTTTGTGTTGGAATTACATTTTAATGGTGATGACTTCCCTGAATATAAGTTGGAGAACCTAGGGCCCGTATAAAAAATTGAATTTTGTATCATTTGACTCATTCTTATTTTTGCCTCAAACTTTCAATTCCTTAACCTTGCACCTGATTTTGAACATTTTTGCAATTAGAAGTATGCATCTTGGATAAACGGTTGCAAAAAAGAAGGTCTTGTTGGTTAAAACGGAACACCCTGTATAATCTATGTACACAAAAACCTGTTTTTGTGCGGTCTTTCTTTTTGTACAATTTTTTTGTGTGATTTTTTTTCCCCCGATATATGAAAATTTCAATCAGATTGTGACTCAATTGACGAAATTATTTATGAAACAGACAAAATGTTTTTTAAAATGAACGAAGTTATCTTTAAAACGAACAATTTGTTTTTATGAGGTTCTTATCCACAGCACAAAAACAGGTTTGGGAGTATTAAATCAAGTGGTATAATTTTGTAGGGCTATCTGAAGTTTGTATTAACTGATTTAAGTATCATTTTATGTTCCTCAGCATTAGTTTACCAACCACTGTTTTCATTATTTTATCTGTGTAAACATATAAGGGTCATTCTCCAGAAAACGTACCTTTTGAACGCAAATATTTTTCAATTTCGAAACCTTTTGTTTTCTTTTTTTTTTTCATTCTTACAAGAAAATGTTACATTCTAGAAATAACCACAAACAATGGCCCAGCTAAGTTCCAATTATTTTACTCATAAATAAAAAAAATAAAAATCATAAATTTTCATATTATGACATACTATGTATAAGTTCACGTTACATAAATTGTGCTTAATAGATTACTGGGAGTATACCCTCAGGAAAATTGATGGGAACATCACTGCTTTTAACTAAACAAGTTATTAAGCAACAAAAACAGTCACACAAGGTGTATGACACGCCACGAAGGTGAGAATTCACATGTTGTGAACCAAAAATTTTCTAAAAAAAAATTTTTTAAATTGTTGTCAGGTTTAAATAGATATATTTTTGATGACATTAAAAATCATCGTTAAATGAATTGTTCCCTAAAGTTTTTACTGTAAAAGCCGTGTGACAGAAAAGTTACACTTTTTGAAGAATGACCCATAAACATAACTGCGGGCCCACCCACTAAATTAAGGCACGAGCCGCCACTGCGGACCACTAAACTAAATTTTATAAGTCAATATGAACAATGCTTTTCATCATTCCTTAGTCAAGACAAAAAAGAGAAAAAAAAACAGCTTTTTCATAAGGGCATAACAATTAATCTTTTGAATCTGTGAAATATTTTTTAATGCTTCAGTTTCTTTAGAAATTGAATTGAAGTTCATCATGAATTTTAGTGCTTATTACGGTCACAATGTCCGAAACTTTAACTTAATACGACTAAGACACTTGTTAAATGAATCAAACAACCAACGTTTTGATGCAGAAAAATTGAAAACTACTGGAGACAAGTGTTTCGGTGTTACAAGGAATCCCTTTTTCAATGCGATAAAGTGTGAGTTTTTGGATGAAAATTCATCCGAGGAAAGCAACACGGTGGAACAGGAAACAGTATAAATACCAAAAAAATGGAAATTAACAAAACAAATATTTTGTGCATCAAAACGGTGGTTAATTGATTCATTTAATTTTCAAGCACAAAGGTATTTATTCGTGATTTATAAGACACCTAGGCTTGTCTCTTGAGGCACAATGGCATTGTATATTCATCTGTATGTTGGCAATAGCTACACGAAGTTTTTAAATCAAAAATCTAGACATGATATTTGTTCTTTAAAAGTGTCAATGCTAAGAACAACATGCCATCTTTAAAATAGAACAGTAACCCCAGGTTATGCATAACATAAACAGATATTTTTAGGTACGCTGTTTACTAACATCCAATATGCGCTCAAAAGTACTTCACTAAACTCTAGTATTAGGGAGCGGTCGCACCTGAGGTCGATAACTTTTTCTCGTGCTTCTTAAAAGGCCGTAGCCAGGATTTTTTTTTTTTTTTTTTTGGTGGTGGGGGGGGGGGGGTCATAAATGTCGTACAAAAAGTCACCTGTTGGTATGATTTTTGAAGCATATTGCACATTGGTAGACATATGGCAATGGGGGGGGGGGGGGGGCAAAACAGAAAAATTAAAAAGAAAAGAAAAAAAAATGGGAAGAAGACGAGGGAAGGGGCAGGCGATATTATTGGTCGCTTTTTTTGTTCGAATTTTTTCCTGAATTACCAAGAGTTGATGTTACTTTATCAAAATGTGAGCAAATGTTTTCTCAGATAATTTCAATACATTATTATAATGTCATTTACTCAAAATTAAATAATGTACAAGCTTTGTTGGTTCAAAAAAGATGTGTGGTGTCGTAAATGTTGCAATTGCGAAAGATACCAATGACATAAGGACCTTTAATTGGCCTTCAAGTTGGACATGAAGTAGCAACATGGTAACACCAATCACTTTTTATGAGTTTAAAGGGTCAGGAGCGCCCAAATGATTGTTTGTAAGGGAGGTGCAGACCTAGAAGTACTTGAAATATTTTGAAGCATATGTCAAACTGACATTAGGCTCGGCGTCTCATTTTAGACGCAATATTAGAGGGAGAAGAGGTTTAAGGAGGCTCCAGCGTACATTTTTCAAAACACCAATTCTTATATCTCTAATTATGTTAATAAAAGAGCGATTCCGGAACTCGCTAACGAAATATTTTTTAATTGCATTTTTAGGAGATCATGTTAGGGGGGGGGGAGATCTTTAGGGGAGTTAATTTTAGAAGATCTTGTTGAAGGGTGATGTTAAAAGGAGGAGAGATTCCAATACCCAACACCGGAAATTTTCTAAATTCGTAGTTTTAAACATGCATTTTAGACAACTTTTGGTAATGTAAAGGGGGGGGGGGGTCTCCCGGTTCATTTTTGAAATTGAATCTTTTAAATAGCAATTGTTAATTATCACCTATTACGTTGTGGAGAGAGGGGAGTTTTGGGGGCTCTCCACCGAAATTTTCCGAAATTATAGTTGCAAAAACGCAGTTTTAGACGATCTTTCGTAATGTTAGAGAAAAGAGAGATTCGGGGCCAACCCCCGAGAATTTTTTGAAATTGAAATCTTCAAAACACGGTTGTAGGACCATCTTTGGTGACGCTAAGGGGACCGGCAATCCTTCGCAACTAAAGCTCCAAAAGCATCATTTTGATTGACTTTCAATGATGTTAGGAGAAGGAGTTTTCCGACGCTCTCCTACAGAAAATTTTGGAAATTCAAGTCCAGAAAAGTAAATTTAAGACAATCTTTAATGAAGTTGGGGGGGGGGGGGAGAGACATTCCTCCAACAAATTTTGGAAGTTAGCTTTTAAAACACGGGTTTTAGAAGATCTTCGGTAATTGTTAGTAGGAGAAGAGATTTGGAGGCCATTTTTGGGTAATTTTTGGAACGCTCCAGAGAAAATTTTTTCGAAATTGAGGCCCTAAAAACGAAAGTTTGGACAATCTTTTGTGATATTGGGGAAGGGGGGACATCTTGAATTTTTCGGAGTTGAAGTTCGACATACGAAATTTTTGACGGCTTTTTTATAGCATGTAGAACTTTGAAAATTTCGAGGGGGGGGGGTGACCCTCTGACCCTCCTCCCCCTGGCTACGGCCCCTTGTACACTGCCTTAAGAAAGTTCCTTGCTGAGGCAGCAACGGATCAGGAACCCAGTCATATTGTTCTATGCCAGTAAACTAGAAGTTCTGCTTAAACGTTAATCATTACCAAAAGTTCTGCCACCACAGATAAAAATTTAAATTCGAATTTTTGCATTCAATACGAACTCTTCGACATTCCCCGTCTTTGCAATTTCTCCATCACTGCTAGCGCATGAGCAGTTGTAACCCTAGATTCTGTTGCTTTTTATTAATTTAGCTGTAACGCTGGACATTTCATCACCAATTGCAAGCTGAGAAAGTTTCTTTCAGAAAGAATGCCGTCCTTATCAGCAAGAATAGTTCTCTTTTAATGTGTGTTGATTCATCAACTTGAAATAAAATTTTACCGACTATTTGTGGTTTATGAACCAACTTTTTTTTTTTTTTAATTTCACCCGTCATCTCATTAATTCGATGCCTGATAACATTGTCTGGAATTGGCACTCAAACCACCTCGTTCATTGCATCGGAGCCTATTGTTCCCCTTATGATTTCTTTATACGCTGGTAAAATAGATGTTTCACCGTTGGTATGCAGTTTTCATTGCAATTTGGCAACTAATTAAGCTAGCAAGATTATATCTAAACTCTTGCGCAGATAAAATACAACTCTATGGTGCAAGTTTCCGCCCCTAAGCCAGAGCTAAGGCAAAACCACATGATGAGATGACATTTGCCTCCATTTCCGTTATTCCCAATTCCAGACTGATGAGTTTATATCAAGACAGAACTGCGGGCGGGCTGTCGGTATACTGAATGTAAAAAAAAAAAAAAAAAAAAAATACATCTCTGCTCTTCCTTTTCTTACAACTCCAACCGCGGCATACCAAGGACCTAGTCACGGCACACCGTTTGAGAAACACTGCTTTAGAGGGAACAATTTCCCACATTTACGTAACTGGGACCAAGGGCGCCCATATGCAAAATTTTAAGGGGGGGGGGGCACAAAAGTTTGCTCCATGGTTTAGCAGAATATTTTCCGCATGGAAACTGATTTCAGTACAGATTAGCGATATTAAAATTTGATAATAAGTTAATTTTTAATAACTTATTCATTAATGGCTGGAAAAGTAATTTTTATGCATTTTTGCAAAGAAAAAAGCACTAAAAGCAAGGAAGTTCTCATTTCTAAGGGGGGCTTGAATCTCCCTGCCCCCTATATGGGCGCCTTTGACTGGGACATTCTGATTCCTCCTTCTTTAAAATATTTGATAAGCATGACCAGGGGCATTCCGATGGGAGGTCACTGTGACCTTAGAAAAGAATCCTTATTCGGCAATTTTTTTCTGCGATTCGGCAAAATTATCATCATTCAGCAGAATTGTCATTATTTAGCGAAATTTGGAGTTCCATTTGGCAAAATTTGGAGTTCCATTCGGAAAATTGAGAACATCTGCTCTCCCAAAATTTTAAGTTCCGGACGCCCCTGAAAGCATGACAGCTGATTCCCATCCTCCTTTCTGAATCTTTTCAAGAATCAATTTGAGTCTCTTTGCTCTTCCTCGAAGACATTTCACCTCGACCGCTAATCCTTTATTTTCCCGCGCTCTTCCAAAATTAAAGCGCTGATTGATCATGCCAGCCACGGTTCATCAATGGCTTTGCGCAATTAAAAAACCGATAGTCTTCGAGGCTGGTGCAAACTCAAATTATCCGGGCGGGTTTGCGATTGCAAAACCATTAAACTGGGTTACCGCATGGACTCAAAGATTGCATCGTGTGACCTTTGCTCCTTCCGGAACACTAAAACAAGAGAAAAGAGATTTAATTTCTGCCTTTGCTAAGCTGGTGGGGCCTCTATTCTACCGACTGAGTTTCTAACCTTTCAGCGGTTGCATCACTCGGGTATCTAGAAGCGATACAATTACTGCAGATAGATCCCCGCTATGTGATTTTTTTTTCGTTCCTTCCGAAATAGGAGATCGCGTTGACTGAGGAAATAAAAACGATTTACAGGGGGATGCCTAATTACGCATCTTGGAATTCCAAGATGCTCTCTTTCTTCCAATGGGATTACTACCATCAAGTACGTGGGTCATTTTTCAGATGGAAAGATGGCCCTTTGAGAGATCAATTTGTAAGAGACACTTTTTCTAGATTTACTTCGAATGAGTTAAGTAAGGGCTTAACAGTGTATTTTCAAGAAAAGCATGAAGTAATAAATAAACAAATGAATATATATATATATATATATATATATATATATATATATATATATATATATATATATATATATATATATATATATATATATATATATATATATATATATATATATATATATATATATATATAGCCTAATAGGATAGGGGACTAACTAATAGGACTCGACATAGGCGCCGATGGTTCAACAATAGGGAAGTTGCAACCTATTAAATGTTCATATTTTGACTATTGGATATTGTTAATTGACCCTCAAAACTAAAAAATTCACCATCGCCGAATTTTAAAACACCGTGATTGATTTTTAATGAATTTTTAAAAATCCACGCGCAAAAGTGCGCTCTTCTGAAACGTCACGAGCTTACGTCACAGGGCACTAATGGGCAGCCTTCCGCCGAAGATCCCTTGTTTTCGCTAGGGACATTTTGAGCGCGCTGATATTTTTATTTTTTAAAAATTCAATAATCCTTTTGAAACTATGGAGGTCGGATTCGTTAAAGCACAATCTAAATAATCTTCCTTAAGTAACATCAATGATGATATTCGAATATTTCCGATAGGATGAGAGGTTTAATGTTCCAGAAACGCGAGGAGTTAAATGCGAGGAGATAAGCCTTTTACGTTTCGTCTTCGAAGTTGAATGCACGTCCTTCGGTTTCTCCCCTATCGGAAGAGCGCATGACGTCACTTCCTATGCCATTTGACGTCACAAGCGCTTGAACTTTAAAAATTAATTAAAAAAAAAACTACTTATCGTATCGCAAAATTTTTTTCACCTATGATGTTCATACATGTTACTCTATCATATAAAAATAAAATTGAAAAATCGAAAACTTCTCTATTGACCCTCAAAACTAAAAAATTCACCATCGCCGAATTTTAAAACACAGTGACTGATTTTTTATGAATTTTAAAAAATCCACGCGCAAAAGTGCGCTCTTTTGAAACGTCACGAGCTTACGTCACAGGGCGCGAATGGACAGCCTTCCGCCGAAGATCCCTTATTTTCGCTAGGGACATTTTGAGCGCGCTGATATTTTTATTTTTTAGAAATTCAATAATCCTTTTGAACACACTATGGAGGCCGGATTCGTTAAAGCACAATCTAAATAATCTTCCTCAAGTACTGCATTCAGGTACAAACAAGTTAATTATTGCGTTATTTTTTGCGGTTGGATGTACGTATGTATCTCTCAATAAGTCATACCTCAAAAATGGCAAGCTGTAAAAGGTTAAATTTCGTATGTGGGGCAATTCCCTTTTTGTTTACAATCGGTTGCTCGAAAAACCTATTTGCTCTTTTTTTTTTATGGCTATTAATCACTTATTTCAATGCAAAACTAATATAGCGTATTCGACTGATGATCAATTGCCGAATTGGAGATCAACTTGGAAACAAATATGAGATGCCGAAACCGGTTTTTGGGACATTTTGTTACATTCCCGCTGAACCGACGGTAGTTTTTAATTTTTCGATACTGTAATATCGAGACACAGTAAATGTTACGAATCACAATAAATATAGTCTTTTCTGTATCGCTTCGGAGGAGTTACAAGTTTCGGGATTGCCGAAATACATTTTGGGGCCCTCTTTCTCTATCACGGAACATCTAAAGTAGTTATCATAAACATTTTTGTAACTCTTACGGGGCCCCTATGGACATGGTGCCTCTATCGTAGTTGCAACATTTGCGATATTCTAAATCCGCAACTGCACGTCAAAACAAACTATGGTGCAAGTTTTTAAAAGTTCTTCTGCTCGCTCTAAGTCAGGGGCTCTCAAACTGAGGCGGAGGAGGTGCACACCTCCCTAAGGTATAGGCCCAAAATGTCGCGGCCAAAATGTCACCGGCCCAAAATATCGCCGGTCCAAAATGTCGCCGGTTCCGAAATGTCGCCGCCCAAAATGTCGCCGTTCCAAAATGTCTCAGGCCAAAAATATCGCCAGTCCGAAATGTCACCGGCCTAAAAGATCGCCGGTCCAAAATTCGTCTGTTCAATTCGTACGAAAAATTTAAATGTGAATCCATGCTTTTCAGCGTAAAAGTTGCGAAAGAATATTAATTGCCTTTCAAAGTAAGTTCCTTGAAAAATTCCAAACATTTTCTTCTGTCTTAATTTGTAAACGTCAGACAGTTTCCAGAAAATAAATAGTTTTCAGAAAACCATACGTTTTTACTTTCTTCTATGTATTAAATATAATATATAGAAGAAAGAGATGTGAGATATTCTATATCTAATATATAGAAGAAAGTATTAGATTCGTGCAAATTTTCGAATTTCGAATTTTCACGGATTCGAACGTTTTCAGGTGTGCTGAGTCCATTTCGACCATTTTTGAAAAATCTGTGTGTGTGTTGAGAAATAACTCGTCAGCTACAAATAATGTAAAACAGTTAGCGTTAGACAAATAAGACAAAGAAGTATCACTTTCCTCTTTTGGTAATCTATCGTAATATCATATAATTTAATTACCTAGCATTAAATGTTATTCTTGTCAGTCTTATGGCCACAATGAAAATGTAGTTCCAACAAGAATTGATAAATATCGAATTCAACATCATGGAAATGGCTGTTTAGAATTACGAACTACGTAATTTGCATTAATTTCTGACGTTTAGTAATGCTTCTTGAATTCTCATTCTTTCAACGTGAACCAGAATATCCACAAGACTTTAAAAACTAATTTAAAAAGAATAAAACAATAAAGTCATGCATACAAACAAAAATTACTAGGTTTATTAGCAATTTCATCGTTACGATGTGCGTTTATTTTACCCTTTTCATCCACCATTAGACGGTGACTGCAGTGCCCCCTATAGTTTGTTGGAGTTGCGAATAAGAAAGATAAGTCATAATAGACTACCGTCTGCGTATTTCGCGTGATTTTAATTGTTGGAAAATGACCAGAAAGTCGCGATGATTTCAACTTTTTAACTGTTGCCATCTTGTGTTCGTTAACAAATAAACGTTTGTAATTATTTTAAGCAAGGCTTTTAAAATAATTTTCAATTTTCATTCTTTGCTTTGCTTTTGTGATAAATCGGGAATTGGGATGGTCGTCAAGTTTTAGCGTGTGTAATTTTGTTTTTGTTCGGAATGTTGCTTCCTCGTCAAGCATGGGGAGGAATCAGAATTATAAGAAAGATATAGAAGAAATTTTCTTGATAGCCACAACATACTAGTTTTCTTTGATGATACGTGACCGTCCTGCATCCTGGCGTTTGCTGTTGGTTTCACCGTCAATTTCACCATTTTTCATAAATAATTGCAACGACAGTTCATGAACAATCTATCAGTCCCGCAGTTTCGGAGAAACTCGTTCCAAGTCTTCGAGCTTTTGCATTCCTCACTTAGATCAGCTGCCTTTTCCATCTCTGGTATACCATTTAAAAATTAAATGGTTAAATACCATTCTCACTGAATCATATGCTTTCAACGTCATACAGACGAGTTCACTGAAAAATGTGAGATTGGTCACAATGTTTCGGCTCTTCAGTGTAGCTCGCTTCCCATGAAAAGAAAGCCCTGTTCTGCACAGTTTTAATTTGTCTCCTAGTAATGGATGCTACACCCTGCAGTGTTTAAATTATTAGCAAAGTAAACTGTATCACGAGTGTGATACGAGCTGCAAAACCGCATAGATATCAATCGCGTCAAGGGAGTCCACATATAGAATTTCTGTAGAAACAGATAACTAGGATTGAACAATTTTCTAGGATGAGAAAGAGGGGAAGGGAGAGTGGGAAAACAATTGTTATAAAATTATATATGCAAGATTCAAACACACAAACTTATAAGATCTACAGCCGGGGTCCCCAACCTTTTTTCACTCGAGCACATTCTAAAATAGAGGAACGTAAGGGTAAGATGACGATATTATGCTTCAAAAAAATTTACTCGCTTTAATGATGTGAATTGAAATTTTTAAACCCATACCCAAGACTTCCTTAAATTGTTAATTTAAAAAAAATTGTTATCTTCTTTTGAAATATGTAAAGTAGCCGGCATTATTTGTTATGGCGACAGCAAAATCTGCATGTGGAAAAAACTAATCATTCCACTAGTAATTTGCTTCCATTTTACTCCATTTCCTGTTTGTCATTGGATGCAATCAGTTAGTAAGAGGAATGACAAGGGTTTTCGACACCCATTCCGTGGAATTCCTAATAAAAATACATTTGAGAACCATTTTATAAAGTCAGCTTTGGGCTTAACGTCAATCAAAGGCACAGAAAAAAAACCCTGTTGTGAAAGTGCCGATTTAAAAGTCTCGTCTGACAGACAGATGAGTAGGGAAGACCCTTTTTCCCTATTTGGGCCCCCCATCTCCAACTGTCTGGCCGATTTAATGAGAATTTATTTCCTTCTTTCCGATTTGACCCCATTTCGTGGAACCGTTGGAAACTACATTATAAATAGAACAGTCGGAAATATTTTCTACCATGTAAGATATTATAATCATAACCAGGGGTACCCATAGGGAAATTTTCTATGGAGTACTTCAAAAATAGCAGCAGTTGAGGAAGAGATTTACTTTCGTTCATCATTATAGCTTCTCTAATTGACTGAAATAGGATGACAAACTTGAGTCGAAATTACCATTCATATTAGTGTATCATCCATTGAACGATAAGTATAATCATATGTTTAACGAAGTCGTAAATTTTATCCAAAAAGAATTATGTAAAATAAATTCCCTCAAAAAGTTAATTTCAGCAAACATTTTGGATTTTTTTTTTTTTTTTTTTTTTTTTTGTCATTTTCATGTTATTTTTTCTTTTTTCAGATAATTTAATATTATCAAGGCGCACAAGGGGCGTGCGCGGGGAGGCGGGAGAAGGAACACTTGTTGGCCCGGGCCCGAGCCTGAGAAGGGTCCAATATTTTTAAAACTAGACGTGAAATATAGGGGTAAATAATGTGGAGATGTACCCGGAAAAGTCATGTCTGACGGGCCCCAAAATTTCTGTGCACGTTCCTGAGGAGCACTGCTGCAGAGGGAACCAGAATTCAGGGCCGGACTGGATCCCTCAAAGGGGCGCAGACCTTGGAACTTCAGAGGGGCGCACGATATATCTGGAATCATTAACCCATTGTAGAGTAGATTCATAAAACGAGGAGGGGGTAAGGGGGTGCGAGGGATAAAATATTTTCGTGTCATTGCTGATAACTAATTATAAAGCTTTTTGCATAGGTGTTCCTACGAGAGGGGCATTAAAATTTTTATCACGTATTTTCGGGTGGGGAGGGGGAGTGGGAGTGCCACGTTCTTGGGAATAGTGCTAAGTAGTATGTATTAGGGAGATGCAGGACCGAGTGCAGAGCAGACTTGACGAATCTCTAAGCTATTTCAGGTCTGGGTTCGGTTTTGTAGTCCTAACAATTTTTCAGGGCTAGGAATAGTCCTAAAAATCATAAAATTTCAAGTTTTGCCCTAAAATTCCTAGAATTTTGAGATGTCTTAAAATTCCTAAAATTTTTATATTTTATTCCCTACTTGCGCAGAAAAATGAAATTCAACTTAAAATTGAAACTTATCAGGATGATATATATATATGCCTTTGTTCACCCTAAGACCTTTTTTTTCTAAAAAAGAAGGAGAAAAACCTATGCTGCTGCTGCTTTTTTCCTGGAAGGGAGGGATGTGCAATTAGCCAAAACATATGCTCAATATCAAGCTGTTTGTTTTGTCTATAATTAGTAACTCTTGCAGTCATTCCTCTTCTGCAAAAAATATATAAAACAAAATGAGAGCCTTAATATAAACATGCGCACAATGTTCCCGGTGCCCAAAATGCTCAGCGCCCAATGTTCCCGGCACCCAATATACCCGGCGCCCAATGTTCCCGGCGTCCCAAAGTGCCCGGCGCCCAATTGACGGCACCCAATCTTCCTATTTCGGTATTTTAAATTCCGTGTTCTTTGTCTTCTACTGAAAACAAATTGGTTATGATAAAACATCCAAAGCCTCTGTTCCAAATTCATTCTAAGATAAAAATATTTTCTTAGTTTTAGTTACTGTAAAAAACAATTATTTATTTGCATCATTAAATGATTTATCTGTAATTTACAAGGATATTTTGATGTTTCTGAGGTATCAAAAAGTATCAAATTATCTGATAAAAGTTTAGTCGTCATAAATTTTGGACTTGCACCCAATTTTTAATCCCGTTTTATTAAGGATATCTTTTCAACAACAAAAAGGCAAGTAAATAAGCAATAGGACATACATGTATCTTACTGGTATGTAGTATATATTTTTACTTAATACTGGTCACTGTGTTATAAAATAAAAAATTGAACACATTCTATTATAGTTTCCAAGATTGAATTTGAAACGCTTTATCATTCGCTACAAAAATCAAGCTTACAAATTGCATTTAAGTTTTTAAAAAAATTGATATTTGTTTTCCTAAAAATTTCCTGAAATTCTACCAAAATTGTGTCCTAAAATTTTTGAAATCACCACTTCGACCCATGATTTTTCTGTCGATAGCGAAAAAAAAGGCCTTTTTTTTTCTTTTCTTTTCTTTTTTTTAAATTTCATTTCATTTTACTGTGTGTTGTTTTCTTTGCCTGTGGTACAAAGTGCCATATACTTTACCTTTAAAAAAATGTTTTGCTTGCTATCTTTTTTTTTTTTTTTTAATTTCATTTTACTTTGCTGTGTGTTGTTCTTTTCCTGTGGTACAAAATGCAAAATGCCATCCTTTACCTTTTATTTAAAATAATGTTTTGCTTGATATTCTTTTTTTTTTTTTTTTATTGACCTATGAGGGAATTGAGGGGATCGACCTGAGAAGGAATGTATCGGGAAAGTGAGGCAGGCTTTCCCTTTATGGAAATTAAGGCCGGTTTTTGAGTGAAAATTTTTTCGCGAATATAATACTTCCTTTACTTCGTAATTGGAAGTAAAAAGGGGGAGCAGGTCCGGATATACGTACCCGCAGACCCCGCAGTACGGGGGGCGGGGCCCGCTGCCCGAGAGACCAAAACCTTAAAATATTAATAATAATAACAATTAAATAAAAACATTTAAAGAAATGAACTCATAAAAAGGTAGAAATATTGAAGCAGTTAAAAAGTGATAACAATCACTCGTTTAAAAAATATTGTTTTTTTTTGGGGGGGGGGGGTGCAATCTAGTGGCCGGCTATGGGTCCTGAAGATTTTTTACAGGGGGACCCACAATTTATTGATTCCGACCTTGGGGGTAAGGGGGCGGATTCTAAAGTTGAAGGACATTTTTGTCGCGATAACGTGAATTAAATAAGGGTTAAATAGACTTAAAGGCGCAACTAAAAACGCAAGAGGGTGCTTAAAAATTAGCGATTACAGGTATGGAGATACCGGATGCTTGTCGTTAAGTGTAGGTAAAAAACCCTCTCTTCTCTGAAAATATTTTTTTTTATTGTCTCAAAACGTCAATTTAATTCTTTTCCAAATTCAAAATCGCAAAAACGGACCCTTCAACAAACTTGTAGCATACAACAGTGTTTAAAAAAATGTCATTGAAGACCTAAAAACGGAGGGGCAGGGGGAGTTGGGGGAGAGTTTTTCAAGGAAAAAAGCAGGGTTGCTGAGTCAGAAAAAAAAAATAACCGGCTCCGATTCCGACTCCGGAAATTTTACAGCCTTTGACTCCGACTCCTTTACCCCAAAAGGAGTCCGACTCCTACTTTGAAAATCATTTGGAAAATGACTACTTGGAAAATGAGCGACTTCTACTCCGACTCCAACTCTTGAAACTTGAAACCTTTGACTCCCGATTCCGACTCCTTTACTCCAAAATCAATCCAACTCCGACTCCGCAGTCCTGGAAAAAAGAATCTTTTGTGGTGTCACGATAATGTAAATTGAAAAGACTCAAGGGAGCATCTGAAAACGCAACGGGGCGCTTAGAAACTATACGGGATGTTTGTTGTTGTCTTTATGGGTTTAAAGCAGGGCTGCGGAGCCAACTCCGACTCCGACACCTGGATTTTGAAACGTCCGACTCCACCTCCGACTTTTAAATGTCTTTATTTATTCATTTATTTTTATTTTTCCCCTCATGGAAAGGGGAAAATACTCCTAAACAAAGATTAAAATATTAATGTCTTTTTATGAAGTTTTCGCGTTGTATTTTATTGTAAACCTAGGTTGCTTACAATGTTAGAAATTCAATTTCAAAATCAAATTTCCCAATAGTTGCGACTTTAAAAGTGAGTTCCTTTTTTTTTTTAAACACTGAAGAGGATTAATTTGCTCTCCTTTTAATGTTTAACAAATAGATATTGATCCAATAGTGTGCTTTAAATTTTTGAAAGCTGTAACTTGAGAAAAAAAAAAAAAAAGCTTTCTTGCTAAGTCAAAAAAAACATTCTTGAGTGAAGACGGCCCGCTACGGGTGACACCACAAGTTACTGCCAGAGTTTTTAAAGTATATAAATGCTTCAATTCTGAAAATTTTAGCGAATAAATTTTAAATGATATTTGAATTATGAAATTTCAACAAAAATAGGGCACTACATTGCGGGGAGAGGCCGGGTACATGTAAGCCTGGTTTCCACCCGAGTCTACTTGCTCAATTCCTTTTACTATTTTATAACTGAGACTAGTCGACCCGTGCGGAACTCCGCACTGTGCTTCAAATCGTTTCATAAGGCATTTCGCTCTTTAAGAATTTCGAAGGAAGAACATTATGAAGAAGAACCGAAAAAAAAAGTAAGCGCAGAAGAGAAGGCATGTAATTTAAAGACATCAGTAACAAAACCTCGTTAAATACAACGTTGTGATAATTTGATCATAGCTCCCCTTTTAATCGTACATATTTTCTATGCAAACATAAATGTCATTAAAAGTGTGGCTGAGTGGTGACTCGTGAAAAAGCAATAATTGTGCATGTGAAAAAAACAGGTTGTGGCAAATACAGTCCTGCACATGTCAGCATCTGACGGGAAAAAAAGAAACATTAAAGAGATATTTATTGGCACGTATTCGAATTGGCGCCATTCTGACTAACAGCCCGACACCCCAACAAACCTAGCAATTGCGCCTTCCTTTTCGAAAGCTATTCATTGAAGGAATGCGTAGTAAAAAACAGCAAAAAAGCTTTTTGCCAAAAAATAATAATAATAATAATAATAATAAGATCATGCATCTGTGTTTTGTCATTAACCAGCATGATACGATTTAAAATTATTCGCAAAGCATGGAATTTGATAAAAGAATGACGAAGATCTCACGTAGCGATTGAAACAAACATTCTAGACAAGTAATAAATTTGATTGAAAATAAGTGTTTTTATCTTTGAATATTGAACTATTTCACATAGAAGGTTGCTTTAACCGTTACGGCTTAAATGCCCTCAGATGTTTCTCTTTTAATCGAACACTTAAAATTCAAAACCAAAACCAGTTGAACTGAGTCCGTTCTTAAGTGTAATTTTTCGAACGTAGACAAAATGTTTTTTTTTTTTTTCAGCAGAAAGCAGATGAGTAGAAAATAATTTCTTGCTAATGAAGTTGATAATACTTTTAATGCTTTATATCGTATTCGCGCGAATAAAAAATTAAAGGTTTACTGAGTGAAACTCGTAGTTTTAATCGGGCGTAGTATTTTTTCATTTGTACAAAAGGTCGAACACTGCTATTAGAAACATCTACATTTTAGCATACAATAAAAATGTTTTTCTGCACGAAAAGGATTTCTTTAGGTAAACCTAATACTTTTTTATGCTTACATTATGTTGAGTGGTCTGGATGTAGTCAAAGAACACAGTTCGATTAACAATTAACTTATCCGAATGATAACTGTAGCCTGCATGAAGGAGTCGAAACACCAAGTAGCATTCCCACTGCATTTATTGTATTACGTGTGTATGTTATGAGCACATGTAATGCGTAATACTAATATAAATTTGATATTATGTCGGACAGCCCAAGCTTGCCCGAAGTTCAGATAGTTTATAGCCGAACGCTCTACCGAAAAAAACTTATCAATTAAACCGAACAACTAAGTCCAGTGCTGTTAAGCTTTATTAAAATATGAACACACACAAAGGCTTTTTTTTCTTTTTTTTTTTTGCCGAAAGCGACATAAAAAATGGAAAACTGCATTAGAACTTTGCTTTAAAAAATGCATAAGAACTACAGGCAGCATCAAGGTTTTGAAACAGCAAGAGGCGATTTCGAAAACTTGAATTTTCGACCGTAAGTCTTTTTTTCGTCATTGGCCAGCCTGATAAGTTTTAAAATGAGAGGGGATTAATATATAAGATAAGATATTGAAGAAAAATGTTTTTATTTTTGAAAATTTTAACAATTTGTTATCGCAGGCTGCTTAAACCGTTATAACTTAGATGGCAGCACGTGTTCATCATTTAACAGCACGGTTAAAATACAAAATAAATTGAACTATGCTTTCGAATGTAGTAAAAATGATAAGCTATTTGTTTTTTAGCAAAAAGAAGAAAAAATATATATTTTACCCTTCAAATTGAGGTAGTATTTTATTTATTTGTACAAAGAGTCAAAAACTCATTAGAAGAATATATATTTCAATATACGATTTATTATTTTTTTTCTGAACAAAAAACAATTCTATTGTAGTCTGAAATCTTAAACCTGTTACTTATATTTTCGCTTACATTATGCTTTAATTTTCTTTCCAGAGCCAAAGCTTCAAAAAAAAAAAAAAAAAACAAGTGCAATTTCGAAGTAATTTAGCACAAAATCACTGAAAGTTTTTATATCAGCAAGGAGCATTTCCTTCTCATTTATTCTATTCCCTCATAATTCTTATTCACTTAATTCAGTGTTCATGTAATGCGCGATATTTCTCTAATTTTTTTGTTGCAGATTGTCCGGACGTGGGCCCGAACACGTAATCTCCTGCTTACGAAGAGAACGCTCTGCCGACCTAACTACTCAGCTCTGTCGGTCTTAGCGCAAATTAAAGTTATAAGTTTGACCGAAAACCTTATTCTGATTCTTTAAAACAGGTTTTTTGGCTAAAAGAAACAATTTTTAGACCTTGGGTCTATTTTTCGTCAGTAGCCAGCACCATAAGCTATAAAATTAGCCGTAAATCAAAGAAATCGATCAAGAATTGAGGGAAATTTGGCGTAGAAACCAAAAACAGGCTACAGAAATAATATATAAGGATTGAAGTAAAAAATATATTATTACTTTTATTTGAAAGTTATTACTTAGAAAAGTTAGGCAACAACATTGATTTGCTGACAGTTGCTTTTAGTTAAAGAAGGTTATAAAACAAGCAAACTAGAGGACCGCGTAGGTAGCGATTACAGAAAGTTCGGTAGTCAGCTGGTTGCTAATGGTAGTTATTTTCCTATTAATCGGCCTTTATACATTGAATGGAACCAATTAAATAGTTAGTTTTTTAAAAAATACAAGGAAATTCAGTGAAAATTAAAGAAAATAAGAAGCCCGGAGTCGGCATGTTTTCTAACGACTCCGACTCCTTTACCCCAAAATCAGTTCGACTCCGACTACAGCCCGGTTTAAAGGGCTCTCTTCTCAAAAAATGTTTTTGTTTTTTTTAAGTCTTAAAATGTCTTTTTAAGTAATTTTAAAATTCACGATTACAAAAAGTGGCCCTTCAAAAACTTCTTTTAAAGACCTGAAAAAAAGGAGGGGGGTACAGCATAGCAGCAGAACGCTTTAAAATGACAAAAGGGCACAACTGGCGTTTAAAAATTAGCTATTACAGGTACGGGGTATTTGTATTAGGAAAAAAAAATCCGCAGGGCCTTTTAGAAAGCAAAAGGGCGCAACAGGATGTTGCTTTCTGCCAAATAAAGATAAGCCATCTCTCTAGATGCTCCTAAACTGTGTGCATGAAATCGGAGGTGTACGATAGCAAGAAAATTGATACTTAAAATTGCGATGGAAAAAGTGCAGTCCTAATACACTGTTACAGAAACAAAACAAGGTATACAATTTTCATTTAGGAAAAAAGTGGAGGCAAATTTTATTACTATTAAAATTGTAAATACCAGGGATTTTGATCCTTTTGAAAAGACAAAATAATTCCAACAGGTAAGAGTGCGGTAAGACTCAGTAATTAGCTAAAAGTCTTATCGCAAAACTGTTGCACAAAGGAATTTGGAATAGAAGGTTAGAGGGTAAAGAAATCGTCAGTTAAAGAAAAAAAAGGATTTTTTTTTTTTTTTTTTTTTTTTTTTGCAAGGGATTTATTTAAAAAAAATTTCTTTTCTGGCGTAGGGGCGCATCGGCCATGTGGCCGGTTGCCCGGCAGGCCAGTCCGGGCCTGCCAGAATTCATAGCAAAAGTTCCTTATTGTTAAAAATATTATGAAAATGGGTAATTAGTACACTTGTAACAATATAGTTCAAAAATGTTGTTACAAAATTAATTGTTGACAAGATAATTACTAACTTATCTTTAGCTTCAAAAATCATGGATAAATTTTTTCCCCTTAAATTTTGTTATAAGGATGCATATTTCTAGTTTATGCCTTGTGTCTTGCTGCTTTTTTTTTTTTTTGAGGAAAACAAAATTTATATATTTGTGGGAAAATGCCATTAAGTGACAGAGAAAAAGCGAGGTGCTTTTCGCGAGGTGCAACAATCATTTTATGATTGTTGTCTTCCTCCTGCTTGAGTTTGTGTGGTCGCAGCTCTGGTGAAATACTTTGTTTACATGAAATACACCGCCAGCTCTGTCAATTCCAGCCGAGTACTGCAGTTTCGGGCTTGTTAGCACTCATAAGCCCAGCATAGGAGTGACTGAGCTGGAGGCGGAAAACTTCTTAAGTTAGCCAAGAGTGCCAAACAAACTGGTACGCTAATACAGAATTAGCACTGACCAGACGAGTGACCGAAGCAATGGTTCGGTTCGATTTGAATATTGAAGGCAAGGCAGGTATATTCAGTAAGTAACCGCCCATTAGCCAGGGCTAAAGGCAGAAATACATGAAATTCACCGCCAGCTCAGTCAATTCCAGCCGAGGACTGCACTTTCGTGCACGAGCCATTGCTTCGGTCACTCGTCTGGTCAGGGCTAATTCTGTATTAGCTACCAGTTTGTTTGGCACTCTTCGTTAACTTAAGAGGTATTCCGCCGCCAGCTCAGTCACTCTTATGCCGATCTGATAAGTGCTAATAAGTACGAAACTGCAGTCCTCGGCTGGAATTGACTGAGTTGGCGGTGTATTTCATGTATTTCTGCCTTAGCCCTGGCTAATGGGCGGTAACTTACGGAATAAATACTCTGTTTAATTTTCTTCGAATTTGGCAAAAATATTTATTCAAGTCATTTTGAAAGGGGGCATATAAGGACTTAAATACTTTGGTATGCACCTAGAGGAAGTTTCGAAAAACAGGAATCTTGTCACAGTTCGGAATCTTAGCAACATGGCGATAACTCTTCAAATTTGTACCCAAGCCATTGTTTAAAACGTTTGCCAAGTGGGTATCTAGTATTATCGCTATAACACTATCATTTTAACATATTGTATTTTGTAATAGTAAAATAGTTAAAGGAAAATACTTCTGGTGTTGTAGAACTGTAGTTGATAACGGTCCTAAAATTATTTAAGAGACACAAATGTTGCAAAATGACGATTTGAATATTCACTTTGGCCAAAACTTTACAGTGTAGTATTTCCAAAATGTTTGCACTTGTTTTCAGATTGCACTATATTTTTGGTTGATTCCTTTAAATCCAAGAAGATTAGAACTTTTTCTTGGAAAGTTTTGGGCGACATTATCATTTTCCTTTCGTAAATACTGATTTTTCAGGTTAGTTTTAGAGCACTGCTTGAAAAACAAATCAAACAACTGTACTAGAACGTAAACCTTTGTCAAGTTCTTGAACTGGTAAATTGAACAAGGAGGCACCGTCAGTATGAGTAACTGTTGAGAATAGTCGAGCGCAATCTACTGCTCATACAATCAATAGTATTTGGTTGTATCAGACAGGACACGGCGTTTTCTGAAGAAAAATTGTTTTAAAACTTTGAAACAGAAAATATCTGAAATCAGAAGGGAAAACAAGAAGTTCGGTCTAGAACTAAACGAGCCTACTTTCCCGTATACCCATACTACTTTCTAGTACCTGATCAATATTCTCAAAAATAGATAAAATCGCAAATTATTTCAAACATAATTTTTTAATATTTTAAGCTGATTTCTAGGAATAAAATATGCCTCACTCATCTAAAAAATAAGATGCGTAAAAAAATAAATAAATAAATAAACGAACAAATAAAATAGCAGCACCTTTTAAACAAAGCAACTAATACACTTTTTTTCCATTAAAAAAAATCTTTAACCGCTTTCAAAATGAAAAAATAATAATTAAAATAATAAGCTTGTTAAAATAAATACATCATATCAAAAAAAAAAAAAACTATTATTTTTCCCGTTGTCAAAAATCTTCTTTTAAATGAATTATTGCACTTACCAAAATAAATAAAAACAATAAAATGTTAACCTGAAAAAAATAATTTTCATTGTCAAAAAAAAAAAAAAAAAGTCTGCGCATATCTTATGTAGAAACATAAATGACTTTGAGTTTATCCGCTGAAAACTGAATACCTAAATTAAAACTTTGGAGTGAAAATAAAAACAAGTCATATTAACAATAATTATTTCACAGTTAAAACCATGTCTGCGGAGTCGGAGTCAATCTCATTTTGGGATAAAGGAGTCGGAGTCGAATATCCAAGAATCGGAGTCAGTCATTTTTCCTCCGTGTATAAATTTTTGCCAAAGCTACGAAATCAGAGTCGAAGTCGGGGAGTCGAGTCGGAGTCAGGTGCCCCTAAATGCTTGGAGTTGGAGTCTGGAGTTTTTCGTCAAGAGTTATTTCCAACAAAATTTGTTTACAGTAAACCCGCCGCCTTCAAGTACGAAATCTACATTGATTTTCAAATTCCCCGTTGGCGCTAATGATAAGGGATTTCAACTGTTCAAAATTGAACGGAAAATTGTTCAAATCAAAAAGGTATTTTATGTACAAGATTTCATCAAAAGTTTTTTTCTACAAAGTTTGTTGGAAGCAAATTCGCCTCATAGTTCGGAATTGCCCTGAATTTCCCCGTAGGTGCTATTGTTAAGTTTTTTTGAACTGTTTAAAATTGAACAAAAAATAGCTCAAATCAAAAAGTGAAATATAGGAATGGGGTGTCCGGTGTCCTCGCCGAGATCTTTCGAGCAAAAAAAAATATTGTTCGAATCGGACTATTCACTCAAAAGTTATTAGGGGGGAGGGGCAGACAGACAGACCGACAGACATTCCCTCCCCCCCCGCCATCTCAATACCCTATTTTCCAATTTTTAATTTTTCTATATTTATTTAATTATTTTTAATTTATTTTTGACTTTTTTTTTTTTTTTTTTTTTTGGTAATATTTCAAGATGCATTAAGCCTTCTTTCATGCTTTTTTCTTCTTTCTCTGACTTTTACTGGGAAAGTAGGCTAACAAGAGTTAGAGATTTGTTCAAGCAACACAATTTATTTTTTATAAGGACACGTACATAATTAGTAATGTTAGATGAAAATGATTAAAAATGCTTTGTGTGTGCTAAAATGTGAGTAAAAAAAAGGGGGGGGGGGCGGTGCAAATAAAGCAATATCAATAAAATACAGTAAACACACGACTTTCTTTGTTTTGTGATTATTATTTTATGTCCTGATAAAGGAGTTTCATTGCTGTTCTAAAACAGCTATTTTCAGCATTTGTTTTGACAATTTGTGTTTTATTTACGCTTTTTTTTAATTTTCCTTTCACTAAAAATAATAATGTATTTTGTGCGATATCTTCAAATACTTTTCAGCAAAATATATTCCTTGTTCTTAAAGAGATGAAACTAGCTGATGAGACGAAGTAAAATGTTTCAAACGAATATTCCAAACTCATTATAAAACAAAAATTAAGAAAAGTTTGATACAAAATAAATGTGTTTGATTTTATTTTAGATATTTTTTGTCCAAAAACTACTGAAACTGAAACGAATTAATGCAATTTTAATTTATTTGTAAGGACTTTGAGACGTCATCTTAAAAAAAAAAATCTATTTTTAAACAAGAGTGAAAAAAAAAAATGGTGCATAGAAGTCCCCCACAGATGATTTCACACTTGGATGGGAGACGGAAAAATGTTCAGGCTCAAACAAGAAGTGTGACGTCACACATTTTTTATAACAATATGCTAATGAAAAATAGCGTGACATGGACAGGGGGAGGTTATGAAGTGTGACACTTTGCGACAAGGACGGAAGGAGGGGCAAGTTTGTTGAAAAAGAAGTGTGGCACCTTTTATGGACTGCCCCTTTGTGACAAATAAAAAGATAAAATATTAATTTTTGATCGAGTGAAATACATTTTAAGAAAAAACTAAAGATATTGAACAGAGCGATTTCTCCGAAATGGTATGATTAACTCATCTTCTAAAATCATCTTGATCCACAAATATTTTCCACACTTATTTGATTGCTTTTCCTCCTCTGTTTATGTCAATTCAATCTTATCGTCAACAGATGTCGCAATTTTCTTGTGATAAAATGTCGGCTTTCCACAGAAAAAAGGGAGGTTAGGTTAGATTTATCTCCGCAATCACCAGCAGCAAACAGTTCTTAAATGATAAGATATAATATAAGATCTTGTTCTTGATGACCTTGTTGCAATCAGATAACTGCTTGTTTTGTCGCTGTTTTGGTACGATTTCAGTTCTTTTACCATAAATGGCTGATATGAAAATACCATCTTCATGCCAGAAATAAAACATTATCTCAACATGTTCATACAATTCAGTTCTCTGCTGTGAAAAGCTGGATGTTATCAAACGAGTCACGCAGGAAAAAAAAAGGGGAGTTTCGTCTTGAGATCTTCGGAAAACTTGATATAGTACCACTATTACGGTTTATTCCTTGAGAAAACTTGTCACACTTTCAGGCAAAAAGATTCCCTTGACTAATTTAGCACACTATTATCTAAAATTATTCATTTGGAAAACTTGTCACATTATTATCTAATCTATTATTTTTAACCTTATATTTGTATGCTCCATCAAGCTCATAGTCATTAAAACTTTTTAGTGATAGTAAGGATAAACACTTTGTAATATACAAGCATAAAACTGTTTAGAAGTCTTTAAAACTTCAACAAACTAAAATCACGTGTGAGCACTTAAAAACAAAGAGAGATACTGTAAGACAGTGCAATGATAAGCAATGATACTTGGAAAGTTACTAGCCAGCAAGCAGACGGCAAGTTAAGATTGCACACGCAATATACCAGACAGCCCGGTTAGCAGAGTACATCTAGAGACTGCAGTTTCGTTCTTGTTAGAACTCTTCAGTTAGTAGAGTAAAAATAGGGGTCGGACCCAAACATCCAAAAAAAAAAAAGCTAAACCTGGTGCAAATTGTTTATTACCCTCCCAATAAGAACAGGTAAAAAGTCCCACCCCATTGTGCGTCGGGTTTTGGAATGGGGGGCATCTAAAAATTGCTGTTTTGAGTATTTTTCCAGAATTTTTAGAGTAAGTTTAAAGTGAGTATATTATGTCATACTAAATTAAAAGTGTTTGACCCCCAAGAGGGATGACATAACCCACCAATGCTGCAGAGCCCCCCTATCCCCGTAAAACGAAACAGTACTCCCGAACCCCACTCCATGCATTTCATATGGAAACATTATTTTATGCTAAGTTAAAGTTAGAAATCAAGTGTGTCCATCCTCCAAGTGCGATAGTGCACCTCCTCTCAAAGCTACAGCACCCCCCCTCCTCCAAGTAAAATAAATACTCATCCCCCTTTTATTTCAAGTAGAAGTATTATTTCATGCAAATCTAAAATGCATTAAATCAGGACTGTCCACCCAATAAGAACAGTAGTTCACCTTCCAAAATGAAATTATGTACTAAAATATTATCCTCCTCCCCCCCACCCCCCTGATGGTGCACATTTGATTAAATGGCCAGAAAAATTACGCTGAACTGCTTTTTGCTTTCAAATGATTTCTCCTAAGCTTGTAACAAAAAGTCTTCGTTATCAAGATGTTTTTTGGAATCAAGATCCTCAGAAAATCGTTATTGTTGCAGCTATGTTTAACACTGTTTGTGCATATAATTGAGCACTTCAGTCACTTTCAGACTTTTTAAACATTCAGTATATCCCATGAACCCCTCAGAGCAAACACAAGATTTGAGACGCAGAAAGTCTTCTAGAGCAGAAGGCTTGGCTGTTGTAATAGGAAGCAGATTATATTTCTGTGGTGCTTTCTTTGCACCCATCAAAAATGACACTAGCTTTCCCATACTTACAAGTGACCTATACACTGCATTACTGGCATATTTCCTTGAAGCTTACAGATCATTAACAAAAATATGATCAAGCAGTTATCTTCCATCTGGTTCATGTGAGGCAGTGAAAAGCAAAGGGATGTAAGTGGCAAAATTAAAAATTTGGACATAACCAGTACAAATGGTTGGTGAGCCTCTCCTCTATCTTGGGGTAAGAGATGGTACTAGTAGACCTGGTAGTTGCTTCTATACAGCATGATTTAGAAAAGAAAATCAATGAAAGCTGTGGGAAAAAAGTGCAATTCTATGTCGATCCGGTGGTTCATTGATAGGTTCAAATTATCACGACTCGAAGTGAACTTAACATATTTATTGAAGACTATGTACATATTTACATATTGGTGATTAAACCAAATCATTTATTCTAAACAGCGAATTACTCGCTTCCACGGAGCTTGCGCTTCGTGTTTCGAATTCTATCCATCTCTTCCACTGTCAGAGTTGCCACTAAATTTTTCCATAATCAACTTACTTAATTCAATAAGCGCTTGCAGCGCCCTCTATTGGAATAATAGACGGGGAAAGAACATAGAGCTTAAGTTTCTCTACACACTCCCCACCTAAACTCCTCGAGTTTACATTTTCTTTGTAATCAAAATATATTGAAATACAACAATAACAATTTTACACAACAAAAAATGAATATAGCAATATAAAAGAAATATTTAGAGAAACAAATAATATCATATTCAAATTAGTATGCTTTTCAATAAGTAATGAATATCAAAATGAAACATAATTAGACAAATTCAAAAATCAAAATAACGAAATTAAAGTTCTAAACTATCAAATTGTTTGACTAATATATAGAAAAGAAATAAACTGAAAGTTCCAAAAGTTTTTTTTTTTTTTTCACGGTCCATTGATCATTTCCAAAGGATACACTAGCTGTATCGGCCTCCTATATTGTCCGTCCTTTGTCTTAACTGTGCAGGCACGAACAAGTCCATCACGTCCTTTAAAGAGTTCTGTAATAATACCTAAAGGCCACAAGAACTTACTTTTGTTACTTCCTTCGAGAAGTACCACGTTCCCTATCTTGAGAGATTTTCCTTCTTTACTGCAATCCAAGCGATGTCCAGTTCTTAAATCTAGAAGATATTGGGTCTTCCATTTCAGCCAAATGTTATTTAACAGTTTTGTCTGATACTCTTTTCTTCTTCTCAATTGGTCAGGGGAAGTTTTGGTGATGAGATCAGAGAAGTGAACTGGATAGCTGTGATCATTTTTTGCATAATTTAAAAAATGTAAGGGAGTTAATGCTTCAGGTTCATCCAGCTCGTTGTAGGTGTAAGATAGTGGGCGCGAGTTCAAAACCGTTTCCACTTCTGTTAGAAGCGTTGTCATTTCCTCGAACGTCAGAAGGGCTTTTCCTATCACTTTGCGCAAGCATTCCTTAACCGATCTAACAAGGCGTTCGTAGAATCCTCCCCACCATGCGGCTCTTTCGATGATGTATTTCCATTGTATTCTTTCTTTAGCTATGAAATTTTTAAATGTATCATCTTCCAATATTTTAAAAAACTTTCTCATTTCTTCTTCAGCTTTCTTAAACGTTTTAGCGTTATCGGAATAAATGATTTAGCAATTACCTCTTCTACTTAAGAATCTTCTAAATGCAAGTAAAAAGGCTTGTGTAGACATGTTTGATACAAGTTCAAGATGCACTGCACGAGTTACTGCGCAGGTGAACAAAACAATATACGACTTTTGCATATCTTTGTAGTTCTTTACATATACAGATCCCGCAAAATCAATTCCGCAAATGGAAAATGGTGGTGACTCTTGGATTCTATCTTTCGGTAAGGGCGCTGTCATTTGATCTGCTGGTTTGGCTAAATATTTCTGGCAAATCAAGCATTTTTTGATGATCTTTTTAATTAGCTGGCGCCCCTTCGGGATCCAGAAGCGAGATCTAATTTTGGCTAGAGTAACAGATGTGCCTCCGTGCATGATTTTTTCATGCTCTTTAAGTACTATCAGTCTTGTTAGCGCGGAGTTTGTAGGCAAGATGACTGGATGTTTATTATCCAAAGAAAACTCTGAGAACTCCAGTCTTCCTCCTAATCTCATGATTTGCTTTTCATCGATGTAGGGGGCGAAATTGTACAACGGGGAATTCTTTTCGACCGAATTAACCCCACACTTAAAGATTTAAATTCTTCTCTAAAGTGTCTCTTCTGTTCACATCGTATCAATAAATTTTCTGCTTCTTGTAGCTCTTCTGTGATTAGAGTTCCTTGTATGCTGCTAGATTTTCTCAATTTCGCGATAAAGCGTTTTGTCCATGCTGTAACCCTCAACAACTTTTCTAAGTCACTATATTTGGATAAATCAACAGGTTCTTCTCTATTTTCGACTATACATTCAAGTTCATGTGTCTCCAGGAATTTTTTTCTATATTATAGCTGAGATTCTTCTACTATTTTCTCATGGGTCAATTTTGGCCAATGGTCAGGCGAAAGTCTCAACCAAGGTGGACCTTGTGTCCAAAGGGGTTCATTAATCAACTTTGAGATCTTGGCTCCTCGGCTGACAAAGTCCGCTGGATTATCACAACTTCTGCAATGTCCCCAATTATTTGGTGACGTCAACTTCTGAATATCCTGAACACGATTCTTAACAAAGGGTTTAAATGCATCGGGCTGTTTCTTGATCCAAAAATACGTTATGCTTGAATCGGTCCAAAAATATCTAGGGATATCCAAATTTAAAATTCTAACTATATTATTTCCCAATTTGGCAGATAGTAATGCCCCTATTAGTTCTAATTTGGGTAAGGTGAGTATTTTCAATGGCGCTACCCTATTTTTGGAAGCGATGAACGTCGTTCGAATTTCTTTATCATTCGTCTTGAAACGTAAGTACGCAACTGTACCATATGCCACAGTGCTAGCGTCTGAGAAGCAATGTAGTTCGAGATTTCTAATGTCTGAACACAAACTTTCAAAAAAATAATGTCGATTTGATTTTGAATTCACTTATTTGATGCAACTCTTCGCACCATTTTCTCCATAGGGAGATCAAATCTTCAGGAAGTGGATCGTCCCAATCTATATGTGATGCCCAAATCTTCTGAATTAAGAGTTTGATTCTGACAGTGAAAGGTCCCAAAATTCCTATTGGGTCAAAAATTCGTCCTAACACTTGTAGAATAAACCTTTTTGTCTCAATTGGTTTCGATAAAAATGACAATAGGCTTCGAATATCAAAATACAGTAAATCCCTCGAATTATCCCACGCCATGCCCAGAACTTTTAAGGCGGTGTTTTCAACATCAGAAATTTTAAAATTTGCATTTGAAATTATGCCTTCTTTTTTCCAAAGTTCATGTAATTCTCTCGAATTAGTATGCCATTTGTGCAGTTGCATGCTCGCTTCCTTGAATATCTGGATTGTCTCCAAAGAAGTAGTCAAGGCTTCTCTGACTGTGTCTCGACTTAAACTTACATCATCTACATAAACATTATTTTCTAAAATACTAACTGTTTCAGGGTAGAGTTGTTTATGCTTTTTAAAGTGATGTTTGAGAGTTGCTGATAGTAAAAATGATGAACTATTTAATCCGAAAAGAATTGTTGAAAAGCGATAAACAAGAGGCGAGATATTGTCATTGGTGGGGGAGTCAGTGAAGAAAAACCTGGTTACGACTCGATCTTCTTTATCTAAGAGAATCTGTAAGAACGCTTGCTTTATATCTACAGTAAATGCTACTGCATAATATCTAAATCTTAACAGAATTTCGAATATCTCCGGATACAAATTTGGGCCAACGCGGAGACAGTCATTTAAAGATGCGGAGTTTGAGTCATGTGATGACGCATCAAAAACAATTCGCAATTTGCTTGTGGTTCTATCTTCACGTATTACTTCCCTATGAGGCAAATAAAACACGATATTTTCTCTATCCGTTTCGTCTGTGACGGGCTCAATTATATTCTGTTTCAAGTAATCTTGTATTATGTTTTGGTATTCAGAAAATAGTTGCGGATTTTTTTTGAATCGATTTCTAAGTCGGTTGAACCTTTGTTCCGCGATTTCTCTATTATCATCCAATCTTGATGTGTCACTTTTCCATGGTAATTTAACTTTATACCGACAATCTTCGTATACTACATCAGATTCGAACTGTTTGAGGATTTCATTTTCGGTTGAATTATAATTTTGATTTTCGCATATGAGTCCGGAATTTTCCAAATCCCAAAATTTTTCTATTTGTTTCGAGATTAAATCTTCCTCTACTATCACATTAAATGATAAAGTAATCTTCTCCTTCTCGTCCTTGTAGGCTCCAGCCAAAAATAGTTTCTACTGCGACAAGATTTTTGTTCAAACGTTTAATGTGACCCGTTACTATATTGTAGTAATAATCTGCTCCGATCAAAATGCCAACAGGTTGTTGACTGTCAAGAGAATCCGCTAATATCAAATTTCGTAGCAGTTTATTTTGTCTAATTTCTTTTGATTTTGGTGGAGGAATGTCCGAACCTGATATGTGATCGGTTACCAATAATTCAACTTCTATTCTAGAATTAGGGGAACTTCTATGTTCAAGTACTAATCTAACGACGTCGTAAGTCTTTTGAATTGGCGCAGTAATTCCAAAAGTGTAAACCGATAATTTATCTTTTCTAATTACTTCAAGATCTAATTTATTAGCTAATTCTTGTGTAATGAAAGACTTCATACTTCCATTGTCCAAAAGAAGACGCGGATAGCTTATGCCTTGTTTTGTTTTGATTTTTACCGAGCAAGTTTGCAAAAGCATCGAATTGGATTTAGAATGTGATACGGCAGAAATGATTTCCTTATTTTTTTCAAATTGACTATCATTATTTCTCGAAAGTGAACTTGCTTCTTTTTTGTCGGTGTCATTATATTTTAACTTTGAATGGGATTTATAACAAATCGTCTCGGAATGAGCTCCTTTGCAAATTTTGCAACGCTTAGTTGCCTTAAAGTGGCAAGCAGATATTCTGTGATTTTTTCTAAGGCATAAATAACATCTGCCATCCCCTCGCAATACATTCCTTTTTTCATCCACGTTGAGATTTACGCATTTTTCCGACTCGTGATCTTCTGAGCAAAATAGACACTTGTCAAGATTTATTGACGTTTTAGCAATTAGCTCATGTGTTGAAGGACATCTGTTTTCTGTAATGTGCTGTGATCTGGAAGGGATCTTTCTGAACTGCTTATTATTCAAAGTACTTGTTTTAATCTGTTCACTGCTATTCGAAGGCGGAAGTTTTATACTAGTGATTTTTTCCCGAGATTCTATCTCCAAACGGAGAAAGTTTAGAAATGCATTCAAATCTATATTGGCTGAATTCTCTCTACTGCGGTGAAATTCTAGAGCGATATCAGCAGGAATCACTTTCATCAAAACAGGAATTAACATATTCGCATAACTCTCGGGTTAGACATTGAGTGAAAAAAGGCTTCTTATTTGTACGTTAATTTTATCATACAATTTTCTTAATTTCGTAACTTCATTTGAGCTTTGTACCGGGGTCAAACTCAAGAGATTGGAAATGTGCGTGTTAATTATCAAGTCATTTTGACCAAATCTATTTTTGAGAATGTCTATCGCAGAATCATGATTTGTTTCCGAAATCGAAAAACCTTCTATAGCACTAGCAGCATTTCCGCTCAAATAACTTTTCAAATAGTTGAATTTTCGACTTTTGAAAGTGTTGTGTTCTTGTGAATAGTTACTTCGAAAGAATTCCAAAAATTTATCCAATCACCGTAATCACCGTTGAATTTTTGGATGGAAGTTTTTGGTAACCGTACGTTACTTTGTGTTTGGTTTCGAATTTCATCGATAAGAGAGGAATTTGATACGTTATTAACGGGCGTTTTATTTTCATTTCTCTGCTCTAATTTCTTAAAATAACGATTTATTCGACATTTCGTCAAAGTGATTTTATCTTTATAATTCATGGAAGTTTCTATATCAGAATCTAGTTTCTTCTCGTCTTCTATCAAAATTTGTATTTTTTCATCTAAGTTATCAAGTTCTATCTCCTTGCTATTTAACAGTTCTAAACAATTTTCTAGTTCTTCATTTTGCTCTTATTCTATGTTTTTATCAACATTTTTTACGATTACCGTAATAGAAGAGCGAAGAACAGTTCTTTTTTGCATAAATGATTTTGGTTCCATTTTCAATGATTTTCAACAATGTAAATGATTCAAAAGTTCCTACCTTTTGCAGTCTTCGCATAAAAATGCTATCCAAATGAGATTCACTTATAAAAGTTCACTAGTTCATCTTCCAAGCCGATGCATCATGTGGGAAAAAAGTGCAATTCTACGTCGATCCGGTGGTTCAGTGATAGGTTCAAATTATCACGACTCGAAGTGAACTTAACATATTTATTGAAGACTATGTACATATTTACATATTGGTGATTAAACCAAATCATTTATTCTAAACAGCGAATTACTCGCTTCCACGGAGCTTGCGCTTCGTGTTTCGAATTCTATCCATCTCTTCCACTGTCAGAGTTGCCACTAAATTTTTCCATAATCAACTTACTTAATTCAATAAGCGCTTGCAGCGCCCTCTATTGGAATAATAGGCGGGGAAAGAGCATAGAGCTTAGGTTTCTCTACACAAAGCCTACCTAGGACCTTATCTTTAAACGCGTTTTACTCA
This sequence comes from Uloborus diversus, assembly GCF_026930045.1. Taxonomy (NCBI): domain Eukaryota; kingdom Metazoa; phylum Arthropoda; class Arachnida; order Araneae; family Uloboridae; genus Uloborus; species Uloborus diversus. Next base: position 80,198,271 of record NC_072731.1, on the reverse strand, counting down.
AAACTTGAAAATGCCCACTTACATCCCTTTGCTTCTCACTGCCTCATGTATGACACCAGCTGTTCGTTCTGTGATGGTGGATGAATCTTTTGCTTCAGATAATAGCATTTTAACGATACAGGATTTCTTTCCTTCTGAAACCAGATTCATCGAATACTGATGGAGGATCAGCGCATAAATCGTACCAGAAGTTTTTAGCAATTTGTTGTTCCATCTTTACTGTTCATACCATTCGGTGTAAAAGAGGTTTTGGGCGTACACATCTTTACAGATAGTCACTACTCTCGTAACAGAAGCTAAAGCAGGGGTCGATCCAGCTCCAAATTGGGGCCGCTTTGCGGCCCCTTCACAAAATTCCGCATGGCAAAAGCGGCCCCATTCACAAAATTCCGCGCCGCAGAAGCGGCCCCATTCACAAAATTCCCCATCGCAAAAGTGTCCCCATTCACAATATTCCGCGTCGTAAAAGCAGCCCCTTCACAAAAATTTATAAAAAGGCAACCTTTTCACAATATTTTTTAACCGCAAATGTGTACGCATCTACGCGGGAGCCTCTTCCACCTTCCCCCATCTTATCTTTTTGCTTGCTGCGTGAGGTGTTTATTGGTAGCTTGTTTTCAGGAAAATCTTAAATTTTACTTTGATTACGCAATATATATTTAGTATTAATTTGTGTTGAGTTTCAAAATCCAATTCTAAAATAACTTTACTTAAAATAAACATATTTACATGCTGTTTTTATATTTTTATTTGTCTTGAAGATCTTAATTTCCTTACATCGGCCATGGTAAACGAATTTTTCGCATTTTTGATGTTTACTGTACCTTGTTAAGAGGCAAACAAATAAAATTTCTTATATATTTATTAACATCATTAAATTGCAAAGTTTTAAACGAAATACCTACTCTGTAAGAACGTCAAAAGCCAAAAAATTAAACGCTGAACGCTAGTGCAGTATTATTTTGGGTTTTAATTACTTTTAAGTTTTTCAAACACATACATGGAATCTTTAATGAGTATTTCACTTCTGTGTTAAGAAATATGTGATATCTTTGAGTCTGTTCATATTGTATTTATTAGGAGTTATCATTACGTTCAGCAGCATGTGCAATTTTCATTGCTCTTAAAGTATTTGAGAGGGGCAAACAGGAAATCTGTTGTGAGACTTTCACCTTAAGAAAGTGTGCCTTGCATATGTATATTTGTAAAAAGCAATTAATGTAATGTATGTGTCAAATTACGAATAAAATGTTAAGGGTCTTACTTCCCCCCTCCCCCAGCGCATTTTCTCTTGACTGCTTTCATGTATTCTTCAAGAACTTGCAATCACCCCTGAAACCTGTCTAGGGCTTTTCTATAACGATACGACAGCTAAAAATGCTTTAATATAATCTTTTCCAAGAAAAAAATCACGAGAAGGTCTTTTTTACAAAAACAAAGAAAATTCACAAAAATATTTTGCTTTTTCACAAAAATAACGAAATTTCACAAAAATATTTTGCCTTTTCACAAAATGAGGACCCAAAAAATAAAACCTGGATCGACCCCTGTAAAGACATAACTGCTTACCTCCTTTACAAAGCAATGCAAATTGTTTGCCATCAATATCCTTTGATGTTACTACACTGTAAAAAATCTCGGAAAACTCTCTGAATATACAAAAAAGCTTTCCGTAATACACAGATTCGTACGCCCTCAGCAGTTTTCTGCTTTTATCGAAAACCTTTCCCGTTTAGCAAGAAAGTAAGAGTCGACGCATGCGCAGCTCACACGGCAATTTTATAGTCCAGCACCAAATCCAAACTGAAACTTTCGAAAGCACGCAATGAAAACAAGTGCTGACTCATGTATGCGAAGTAACACTCATCAAGGGGATTAGTAGAAGTTTTGTTCCTCGCATGAATTCACTGAAGATAATTTTAAAGTCTTATATTTTCTTGTTTATGTATCGTCATGAGATTGAATTTGAAGTTATGTCACTTATTTTTAAGTACGAAGTGCAACTTCTCGACGCATGCTCGCGGAAGGAATACAAACTGAAATTATAAACCAAATAACTGCCGAGAGGACGTCATGTAAATTCGTTGCGTCGCATAACTTGTGTAGGTAATTTACTTTTTTCTTGGATACTTTTCTTCTTTCTACCAAATGGGTAATTTTTGTTTGCAGAATTTTATTCTGTCATAAAAATCACCTTTATGGTGACCAAAGCCAGCAAAAGACCACCACCGACGAATAGGTAAGTCGCTTTACAACTCTATTACTTTAAAGAGATTTAGTTCATATAAATCTCGTTTAAAAAAAAACTATTTTCCTCAGATCATTTTTTCGTTGTGAACTATTGCAATTTGAAAATATTTTACATTACATAGAACACATATTTAAAGTGCAAGTGTGTCTAGTTTTATTCTGTAAAATTTATGAATTGAAGATTATAAAAAACTTTAAATAAGTGTTATTGTGTACTTTGTTTTTATGTGTCAATCTCAGTTAATATTTGGCTTAACATTTATGTATCAAGCATTATGAATTGAATGTTATAATATGCAAATTGTCAGGTTTGATAGTTCGTCTTTAAGGTTGCATGTTTTCATTCTCTTGTAAACAGTAAAAAAAAAAAAACTATCTCTTGTAATTAGGAACATAGTGCTTCAGTATTATCTAAATGACGATATCTCTTTAAATATTTGCATTAGCGAAACGCTTTAAATTAGTTAAATGTGTATTAATTTCTTTAACAAATAGATACATATATGTATTTAAAAGTGTCTTCATTTTTTTCGATTTACGAGCCTCAATTTTACCAAAAGCAAAAAAAAAAAAAAAAAAGAAAGACTTAATAAAACAATTTTCTATTTTTACACCATATTAAAGTATTTGACTTATAATTTATATGATACTTTGATTTATAATGTATATGATACTTTGATTTATAATGTATATGATACTTTGATTTATAATTTATATTATGCATGAAATATTATTTATCTCAGCAGAGCTTCATTAGTATACGATTTATTTTAGTTGCAATGTACCTGCCCTTAAGGGAAAGAAGCTGCAAATATAACAAACAAGAATTATTTCTCAATAATATATTTTTGTATATATATATGAAATACATAAGCAATGAATAGCAATGAGAAAAAGAAAATTAAAAGTAGCAATTATTAGAATAAAGTTGAAAGGTTGAATTCGGAGCTCATCAGCCGTGGAAGATTCGATAAATATGGTCAAAAGACCAAAAGATATTAAACTATTTACTAAATAGAAAGTGTTTAAGCTCTAATATATGCATTACATTGGGCCAAACGCACCATATGCTAAACTATATGCAATAAACAACAGCTTAAACCTAAAATTAAAAGTAGGGGTTTTTTACCTCGGTTAAATTAAGAAACAAGTCCCTATAATTTGTCTTCCTCAGGACAGTACCTACTGCATGCATACTAGTTTAATGTAGGACAGTCAGGAGGAATGAGTCAGCGGCAAAAATGGAACAGCTGCATTTACATGCCAAAATAAAAAGCAATATTATTTCATGTCATTGTTTTAAAAGTGATCATTTTTAAAAAACTATGCTATTAATATAAAATGTACATATGGGGAGAAGACGAGGGGCGTTCACCACGCAGACTGCGCCATTGACATTTTCAGGGGGTTGCTTTTTCAGGGGGGGGAGGGCGCTTCATAGCATTTTATGGGTGCACCATCGATGTTATGGTGGGGGGGGGGGGATTCTCGTATATATGAAATGGAATAATCATGTAATAGAGTTCAATGTTTTAATAAATAAAATGCATTTTGCGCACACTGTAAAAATAAAATCAGTAACCTATTTTGAATAAGTATTTATATTTGTGATGAGCTGGAAAAGGGCAAGAACAGAAGAATCAATCCGAATGGTTCCAGCAGGGGGACTTGGTGTCATATTTAAATTCATCAATTTCTCTGTTGGTAGTTTTCGGTACACTTTGTTCGTCAGAGAAATTGCCTTGAGGTGAACGAATTCCGGAACGCGAAGGGTAGGTAAGTCCTGTCAAATTTTATCCGAAGATAAAAGCTATCAAGTTTGATACAAGATATGTTTTTAAGTTCTGCATTAAAAATACAATATGTTGATAGTTTTGTCTTGAAAATATTGAGAGAAAAACTGAAGTTTAAGATTGTTTAACAAACAATCCCCACTTTTCAGAAGGTACCCCCCCCTCCAATTCCCCGACGATTTTGTGATTAGGAATGAAGCTACTACATTATTTCATAATTTTTCAAAAATTTATAACTGTGCATATGTTATGCTGTTAACCATGCTATTTGTCATTAGAAATTCAAAAAAAAAAAAAAAATCCACGAATGATTCTAAAATTGCTTGTATTATTGCTCTTAGATATGAAAGAATTGAAACTGATATGGTATGCAATACTATAATAAAGAATTATATTTTAGAAAAAATCACGGAAAAAGGATTCCGAAATTCTCGGAAACGTTTTTGAAAATTATTTGGAGAATTCCGAAATACTCGGAAACGTTTTCGAAACTTTCATGAACCACAGCTGCACAGAATACTCAGAAACATTTCTGGAAATTACGGAAAGAGGATTCCGAAATACTCACAAACGTTTCTGAAAATTACAGAAAGAGGATTCCGAAATACGCAGACACGTTTCTGGGCATTACAAAAAGAGGATTCCGAAATACTCAGAAACGTTTCTGAAAATTACAGAAAGAGGATTCCGAAATACTCAGACACGTTTCTGGACATTACAGAAAGAGGATTCCGAAATACTCAGAAACGTTTTTGAAACTTTCATGAACCACAGCTGCACGATATACTCAGAAACATTTCCGGATTTTTTTTACAGTGTACCCGAACGTTAAAGGTCTCATCGCAACTCACCGTATCATCAGCGAGCAATACCACTACCAACTTGAGAGGGAAGAAATTTCTGGGGGCTTTAGAAACGGATTGTGAGTTCCAAACTGAGACACAAAAAGGTGTATACATTTAGCATTCTATTGTTGTATTGCTCATTGCTCTCATGTGAGTTCCAAACTGGGAGACAAAGAGGTGTAAACATTTAGCATTATTGTTGTATTGCTCATTGCTCTCATCAAGAGTTGTTTGATCGTTGAATCACTACAGGTTCTAGACCACCTGAATTTGTCACTGCGTTAGATCGTTGGATAGCTGATGTTTGATATGATCAAATATTTTTTATCACATAATGTACTCAAAAGTTTCAGATAGTGTTGCAAGTATATGTCCGCATATTTAGCATAATTCATATAACCAGCTGCATAAGCTAGGTGAGGTAGCTTGGTGTTTGCAAATGAGAACCCCCACCAACTTAGAGGGTGCAGAATTGCAGCATTGCCCATCTCACTGTTGGCAATTTCGGTTTGTCCCCCCTTACGGTGATGGCAAAAGATTGTAGAAAAGTTGAAGTAAGTTAATCAAGAAGAAGTAGGGAAACTTTGGTCAATTTGGACTTTTTTTATGCTGCACAGGAATTTTTTTTTCCAGCGCTCTAAACAGTTTAATAACTCAAGTCACAAATAATTTGGTTGCTGAGCTCGCTTAGATCTTTTAGAATTATCATTCTGACATTACCATATCATTGTGTGGCATTTTGTACTTCGGAAAAGTTTAAATGAGGGAAATTTTTTCGTGAACTTCACTGCAATAGTTGATTTTAGAATGTTAATTCTGGGTCTCCTCCCCCCCCCCCAAAAAAAAGCGATGGCGCACCCCTTAAGTGTGACGGAGTACTCATCCAGAATAAAAGCCATCAAAAAAGAAAGAAATACCCCTTGAAAAAAACTGCCTTAAAAATTCCAATGACGCAAAGCTGCTCCATGGATCCCCCATCCCCCCCTCCGCCTGTGCACCCCTGTTAATTAGAAAATTTTTTCTGTGAGAGTTTATTATTTTACTATTATAGAGTAGTTTCTGCGAGGTTTGAGAATTTTTTTTAAGTAATAGAAATTATTTTTATTTAAATAGAGGATTATTTCGTCCCCCCCTTCCCCCCAAAACCCGACGCGCAAAGTGCAGGGACTTTTTACCCCTTCTTGCTGGAAGGGTAAGAAGTAATTTGCAACAGGTTTCACTTTTTTTTTTTTTTTTGGATATTTGGGTTTGGCCATTTTTTGGGCTAATTTTACTGTACTAAGTATGGATTAATGCGCAACAGAGCCGGAGGCAGATGTGATCTCATTGACAACGCCAACCAAACAGGGTAGATAAAATAAATTTATCTCAGCAGCGAGTGTCCGCAGCATAGTGCAGTTCGACTGAAGGCAAAGCTTGGGCATTTAGGACTAAGTTACCGCCTCCAATGTATTCCCCTGCCTGACTCAGATGTGGTAAATTAATGCTAAGTTAAGATTAATTTTACCTTTGCTGAGAAGGCATTATTATTTGATTTTTATTCACTCCCCTCATAAGATCGGAATATTTTTAGTAATGTGTAAGTTGAGGATTTTGTGTTGCTGGTTCAATTATTCTTTTGGTCAGTTCAGCATTTCTATTAAAATCTTGCTTTCTATGTGTGGGTTCGGTAAATTTCATTGATTACATGTACAGATAGTTGACAAAATAATGCGAACACTAATGAAATAAGAGAGAAATATTATTGTTAGCTGGTTGGACCACCTTTTTTGACGTAATTACAGATTGTATGAGATGTGGGAAAGATTCACGGGCGTCGTAAACATCATTTCATGGAATATGAAGCTGTTCTTCCTGAAGATCTGTCACTAAAAGAGTAAGTGGCGGAAGAAATCAAGCACGGAGTTTTGACTCCAATTATCTTCGCAAATGTTCAATCATCTTCAAATCAAGAAACTGAAGGGATGAAGTATGATTTCCTATTTCTTCCTCAGGATGCTCAAACCATTTAGGATGGATTTAGCAGTGTCACTAGAAGCTTTCTCGTCTTGATAAAGTGGGCGTTCTGCTGAAAATAAATTCTGCTCAAAAGGGCGCATCTGATCCCCTAGAATATCGACATAATGAGCAACTGATACCTTGTCATGTAGAGTAACAAGCTGCCAAGAATATACCCGATATCGCACCCCATACCATAAGGGAACCACATTCATGATTCACAGTCTGAAAAAAAGGCAATCAGTAGAAAATACTTCTGTGGTCTTTCTCCTCACTGAAACGCATCCAGTTGTCTGATATATAGTAAACATTGATTTATCATACCAAATGACTTGTTGCCACTTTTGAAATATTCAGTTTTTGTGAGTTTTACACTATTGGCATTAACGAAAAAAATGACCTGATGTCACAAATGGTTTATGAATTGGAACTCTTTCATAAATGATTGCTCGAAGTATGAAGTTTTCTTTAGACAGGTCTTGGGGAAATGGAGTTCTGGAGATGATATTTATTTCTGACATTGTGATAAATATTGCTTTTGCTTTCGGACCGCTATGCGGGCCGACTCTCTTTTGTCCCTCTTATAAAGTTTTCTCTTCCTTTCTCCATTGTACTTCGCACACGACAGATTACCGCATTTCGTGTACGCTGTCATAACGGCTGACCCAGTACTCATTGTATGATCCAAAAAATTGGCTATTTCTGACACTGAAAAGTCATCGCACTGCATTTCAACAATCATGTCTTTTTCGAACTCTGACGGGTCAGACGTTGTTACAGTTGTTCACCGAGTGGGGTTGATGAATACAGTAAACTTGACTGCTGTTAAGCGACTGATATCTTACTCTTCATAACCAGTAGGAGGCAGACGAGTGCAAATAGACCTGCACGTTCTGGTTCTTTGAAATGGACCAAACCTTCTTCATAGGTGTTGTGTTCGTATAACTGTCCTCCTCTGGCAAGTTGAGCTCCGTTGGCTGGCGGATGAAACGATTCCATTTGCTGAAATAGGGGTTAGGAAAAACGGCTTAAAGGTCAAAAGGCCCAACTCTGTGCTAACAATTTCTCTTCTTACTGTTTGCTCTCCCTGAAAGAAATGGACTTGCTCAAGGTTACAGCTCAACTTCTCAGAGACGGACAGTATTTTTCCATTCATTTGTATTTTCCATGTAAACAGCAATGCAACTTCCAATGTCCTGTCCATTGAAAAACCTCGTTGGGAGTTTATGTATAGCATGTTGGTCATCACGTACAATCTCGGAACATTTGTAGCATCTTGTAATAGCGTCGCCCGGTTTTGCACGGTCCCCCTCGAAAATAAAAGGAGAGCAAACAGTATAATTTTGCTGCAGATTTCGAGAAAATAACCAAAAAAGTAAACATTTTAAATCCCCCATTACTGAAAACCTTCGAAAAATAGGGATTTTATGTCGAAATATGAGTGTCGTAATTAATATATACAGGGGGTCCACCCTTAAAGTGGACCAATAGCTAATTCCTAAACCTTTAAAGATAAGCGTATAGTTCCGTTTTGAAAAAATCTTTAAATTGCGCAAAGACTCGAAATTCATGAAGTTTTTGTCAAAAATTCAAATTTTGAAAAGTCACAAAATTGAACTTTTCACACAGTCCCCCAGTCCTAGCAATGATGTTTAGTAAAACATTCCCGACCTACTAACATTTACAACTGAAAAAAAAATCACTCTTCTACGACCAAAATTGGCCGAGTTATGAAGTTTTGAAAAATTACTATTTTTGAAGATATTATGACGTTATCGTGTGAGCTCTTAAGGGCACGCATGCGAATTGACAAAGTGTGTTAATAGGTTTAAATTTATTTTGATTCTTGTTATAAGGAATTAGTATTTTTTTTATTAGTAAGCATTATCAATTATTGAAAAGACTTTTCAAGGGCTATTTATAAGTTCAACGATATATTTATGATTAAAAGGTTTTTAAAAATCTTTATTTGTTTGTCATTTTGTTTCAATAATATCTAATTTCTATATGAGAATTTGATTTTAAAAAAGGTGTTGAAACTCAAATTTGTGCAAAAAGTTATCGCTGCATTTCAAGTTGCTGTGTTTTGATGAAAGAAAAAAAAAAGTTTTTTTTTAAAAAAGAAATTGAAAACCGTAAAAGTTTGAATGGGGTTGTTTCCTTCAGTCAAAAGTAGTACTTTTAGTCACTGAAATTGGTAGAATAAGCAAAGAAAATAACATGGACCCAGAAAATTCTTTCATTTTCCCAACAGTTATTTTTTAATTAATTTTTTTAAATGTCCGATTTTGCAAACAAGTCGTGGTCTTGATGACGTCACAAATAATGCTCTTTGGCGCATTTTGTAACGCGTTTCCATGTTATGATAATCAAGAAGCGAATTAAAATTGCGCTCTACGCTTGCTATCAACCACATCGTTGCCAATACATGTGAGTAAAGATGCGAATTAATTATATTGCTCCGTGAAAATGGCAACACAGAATGGCATTTCATCATTTGTGATGTCATCGGCAAGAAATGTAAATAATAAAAGCTCGCCGATTTAAGTATTTTTTTAAAAATATTAAACTTAAACAAATTATTTAAAAAAAAAAGTTTAGATCATATGTTTTTAAGCATTTTCTTTCAGAAAAAAATACTTTTAAAATTTTGGAAACGACCTCATTTTGAAAAATTGCCGGGGAGGGGCCACCTAACCTTTCTTCCTTCTAACATTACCAAAAATCTTCTATAAAACTGTGTTTTCAAAAATACAATTCCAAAAAAATTTCGTTACAGAAACCCCCGAACCGCCCTATTTCTCTGAATATTATTCTTCCGACAAAGCATTGCTTACATCAAGTAATGCCTCCATCCCAAACCAGAAAGTTGAATCCACTCTCTCTGTATTTATTCATACATTTGAAAAAATAAAAATTAATTTGAATTTTGACATTTTGAATTAAAATTATGTTTTTCGCAATCACGAGTGTGTGTATGTAGGCGTGTGTGTTTGTGTGTGAGGGGTATGTGTGTTTGTGTGTAGGGGGTACGAAACAGGGAACCCCGCTCTGCTATGCCATCTGGGGCTTCCAGAGAACTGACCTTTCGGCCGGGGCCCCCTTACCCGTAAGGGAACGAGATCTAAACCACTTACGACTCTAGACACCGTGGACCCAGGTACGGACCTGACTCCGGTGGTGCCCATTGCCTACTCACTGTCCCACTCGATAGCCATTGGGCAGATACAAATCTGCTCACACGCAAGTAAAGAGTGGTCGTTTTACATACGTGGATGCTACACCATCGTAAAACCTTCCCCATTTACCCGGGCTTGGGACCGGCATAGGGACGGGCCTGGTTCCCAAAGACCATGTGTATGTGTGTAGGCATGTGTATTTGTGTCTGTGTGCTGGCATAAATGTGTGGGTAGTTGTGTGTATGAATGTGTGTGTGGGGGGGGGGCATGTGTATTTGTGTGTAGGCATATGTGTTTGTGTCTGTGTGCAGGCATGAAAGTGTGGGTAGTTGTGTGTATGTGTGTAGGGGTCTGTATGTATGCGTGTGTGTATGTGTGTGCGTGCGTGCGTGTGTGTAGTTGTGTACGTATGTGCGTGTGTGCAGGACATGGATGCAACCTGGAGATGGTTTTCGCTATAGGAGCAGCATCGTGAGGAGACGGTGATGGTGCGGAGGGTGGCGGTGGGAAAATAAAATGATAGCACGCCAAAAACAGTCAAGTGAGAACAATAAGCAATCGTGATTGCTCAAAAAAAAGGTGTTGCAAAACTGAGAGATCTCCAAACTTTTTTATTCAAGGACCAGATTGTATGTTTTGATGTTTTGGGAGGCGAAGCCTGTCAACAATCTAAAAATATTTTAATTAAGATGGTAGTTACTAACGTTCCCCCCCCCCCCCCCCTTCCCGTGAATTTGACTGGGAATTAGAGACTCTAAAAAGTTTGATCTTTCGATTTAAAAAGAAAGCAATTTTGGGGGGGATTGGGGAATTTGCTCCATTGAGCTTGGGGGGGAGGGATTGGCACCCCTGTTTCACATTCAGGGGCGTACCGATGAGAAGTCACTGCAAGCTCCCAAAAAAATTCCCTATTCAGCAAATTTGCTGACCATTCGAAAATTTAGGAGATAGTAATGCAACATAATATTTTTTCTTTTTTTAAATTGTTTTTTTAATGATGCCTAACGTTCTTTCTCATTAGATTTTATGTACGTATGTATGATATGCGTGTAAGCTCGTGTTTTATCATTCGGTAAAATTAGAATTTTCCTCCTTTCAAAAATTTTTGTTCAACGCGTCTCTTTAATTACGATGATCAATTATCATAATTGAAAAACATTTGATTTGTAAAAGTAATTATTATTATTATTAGATTTCAAGAAAAAAAATCATTTAAAAAATGTGTGGCTCAAGCAAAATTTGCGCCCCTAAAACTTTTGCGCCCTAGGCAACTGCCTACTCTGCCTATTGGGAAATTGGGCCCTGTGTATTAAGTAAGCAAACTATCAAAATAATTTAGAATTATTAACTAAAAAACATAGATCGAAGAGCATTATGTACAAAGTATGTACATTTACTCACACACAATTGCTCCAACATATAAGCAACAATATTTCACAAAATGAGGAACTTTAAATGTGTCAGTTAGTTAGAGCCACAAAAAACCGTCAGTTCCTCACATCCATTCATGAAACCACTTTGAAACCATACTTTTTTTCAAATTCAAACGATGACATGATACTTCGAGATTTGATTTTTTCTCGAATGAAGCCATCTCCTGCCGATTGTCTCATCACAGACAAAGAAACTTCTGTCACCATCTTAACACAGCGTTCCACCACCTGAGTGTGACAGGGGACTTGAACGAACTCTAAATTGGTGTTGGTATTTTCAATCGATTGTTGAACACTCTCATTAGATATGCCAGCTAAAACCGAGGGAGCAGTTATTGCATTAAAGTTAATAATGCATTAAAATTAATCTTTAGAATACGGAAAATTCTCTTACTTCTTCGTGAACAGAAGCCACTTGTTTGGCCTTCCAAATTCTTCGTAAAACGAGTTATCTTATGTGCTTTTGTTCATCAATGATCATTATTAAGAGAATGTTTTCCGGGTGGTAAAAATAAGCATTTCGTTGAATGACAAGATCAATATTTTTATCCGATTTTCACTTAGACAACGAGATGCTGTAATAACACTGATGAGGAATTTCAAAGCTTTGTTTCAATTCCAGAAGAAGAAAAATGTGCAACGGCCATATTCTCGCTGACAGAGAGCCATCAACATCTTTTGATGTTGATGTAACTTCATTAGTGGAACAAATAAGAGTTTTTCTGACAACTCTATCAAGAGTGTGACCAGTAGGACTCGACCGATGCATCGGCCTGGCCGATGCATCGGCGCCGATGGTTCAACAATTTAGCCATCGGCATCGGCATCGGCGGCCGATGCTAAATTGCAAGAAACATCGGCCCATCGGCCTTAAAAACTTCGAAAAGCCGATGGAATTGGCCGATGTTTTTGAAAAAAAAAAAAAAAAAAAAGACCTTTGATGTTTTACCTTTTAATACAAAGTAAATATTGTTTTCATATAAAATTGTTTACAAATTTCAGTAAGAATTTTTATAAGAGTCACCCCTGAAAGAGTTTTTAATACTGCATTCAGGTACCAAACAAGTTAATTATTGCATTGTTTCTTGCTGTTGGATGCACGTAGTATCTCTCATAAGTCATAACTCCAAAATGGTAAACTGTAGAAGGATAAGTTTTCGCGTGTGGGGTGTGCGTACGTTCCAGTTGTGCACTTCCATTTTTGTTTTCGATCGTGTGTTCTGAAAAGCCTGTTTACTCATTTTTTGTGGCTATTAATTACTTATTTCAATGCAAAACTAAGATAGCGTCTCAGACTGACGGTCATTTGTTGATCTATTGCCGAATTGGAGACTATGGAAACAAATATGAGATGGCAAAACCCCGCTATTCATTTTAAAACACTCTGTATTTTAAATCCGCCACTGCAAGTCAATACAAACTCGGGTGCAAGTTTCGGAAGGGTTTTTTTGCTCAGTGTTTATGATTATTTTGAACTCTATTTTTTACGACTATTTTGAATTTCCGAAAACACTTGTGTGCCCCTCCTCCCACTCCCTCAATTTCTGAAATTAAACTCTATATAATAAACTTATACTCCTGAGTTGTTTAAAACTAACACCATTCATAAAATTAGAGATTTTTTTTTCAAACTTTATCTATTGTTTAGAAAGAATTTAGAGCATTAATTTAAGAAATTGATTAAAGAAAGACGTTTTGAATGGTGACACAATTCGGAAATCGAAGGGACTTTTGAATTTTTTCTTCGGAAGTGCTGAAATTGATTCAGAAACTCTTCCGAGGTGTTGGTTTTAGCGGTTCTGTACTATAAATATTAGGCCGAGGTTGGGGCCGAAGTGTGAGTTACTGCAAAATCAGAGGGTGACACCCCCCCCCCCCCTCCATTTCGTAATGCGCCATCTTTTTTGTATCAGTAATAGCGATCGATTTTTTTTTCTATTGTAAGTAACTATTTTTATGTATTTATATAAAATCAATGAATAAGTTATTTTCATTTTTTATAGAAAAGTTTCAAGGATTTTCTATTATGCAATTTTTTAAATTTCAGAAAATTACTGTTAAACTGAACAATTTGATTTGAACTTGTTTGTAAAGCTTCATATAAGATTAAACAATCAAATTGTTCAGTATTATGTATGCAAACATCAGATCAAGTAGTCATATGTATTCAGTTATTAACTTTGTGTAAATATTGATTTTGTTTATAGCTGCGTTTTAAGAACCTCGTTCTTTTCATGGCAATTTTTTTTCCAGCAAAATTTATGTCACTGTTTCAGTTTTTTGAAAAATGCAAAATTTTCTATTCATAAATTTTAAATAAGAAAAAAAAAATATTTCTTTTATGGTTTAGTATTGTTATTTATCTGTTATCTTTTTTTTTTAATTTGATGACTAAAAAATGTCTACGTGCAATCTTTCCAATTTAATTGCGTAATTTGTTGACGGTTTCATAGTTTTATTCTTTTTTTTTTTTTAATGATTTAACAACATAATTTAATTTTTTTTAACTATGTTTAGTGAACTTAAATCCATACATCATTACAATATTACTGAAATCTTAGTTATATGTTGAATTTAAAAAAAAAATCAATTGTTTATTAAACAGTCTTTTTGTTTTTCTTCCTTTTTTCTTTCTTTCTTTCTTTCTTTTTTTGGCTGTTGTTCTTTATCTTTCATTGTACAGCAGTCAAAAAAGGAGAAGCATAACTACACCCTATATAGATTGTACGTAGTACGATCCAAAAGTTCGGGACAAGCTGTATAAAACCTTACCCAGAATAGTTCACATTACAGAAGCACATCCACCTTCAAAAGTTTACCTTGAAGGACTATGTACTTCTGCCAGTGTTCATATAACTTTTGGAAACACTTCTGAAAGCCATTTTTCGCTACCTTCTATGATGCAGCTTTATCTTCTCCTGACGGAGGAAAGCATCGTCCATGCAAATGTTTTTTTGCTGGGAACAGGTAAAAGTCACACGGAGCTAAGTTCGACGAAACGTTATGTTATTTGTTTGTCATATCAGAGTATTGACCAATCGAACCGTGCATCCTCAACATGAAAGTCGCCTAAAGTCGCCTTCTTCCCTACGATGAAGTTAAAGCAGCAGCGCAAGAGGCCTTACAGAAGGTTGCAAAAATGTCTTCCAGGAGCGCTTCTAAAAGCTATACGAACATTGGCAGAAGTGCATAGTCGTTCAAGGTGACTATTTTGTAGATAGATTTGCTTCGGTAATGTGAACTATTCAGGGTAAGGTTTTATACAACTTGTCCTCTAACCTTTAGATCATACTACGTACGTATGAGTTTTCAACTTACTATTTCATAACATTTTTGAGTGACGTAAGTTTACGCGCATGAAGACATCACAAGAGAATTTGCGATAATTAACTGAGGAAGCGTTCAAAATGGATATTTCGGTCATCTACATGTTCTTAGGTACATATGCATGTACAAATGTGCCGAAAAAACTTGTGAAGTTTAAATTGGGTGATCGTAAAATAAAAATTTGGGTGAAAATCTGATTTTTTTTTTATTTTTTGTGATTGCAATTCCTTATTCGTAGAAAGGAAGTAAAGTGAAATGAATCAATCATCCTTTAAATCTCTGACAATTTATCAATTTATTTCTGTTTGATTTTTTTTTTCCATCGGCCAACAGCATCGGCCATCGGCCATCGGCAATCGGCCATTTGGAGGAAAACAATCGGCCATCGGCCATCGGCCATCTTTGAACAATCGGCCAACAATCGGCATCGGCCCATCGGCCAAAAAATGCCATCGGTCGAGCCCTAGTGACCAGCACGGAATTTCTGACAGATATGCTGCAGCAATTGCTTCAGCAACATTGCAGGATGTTGGCACTGTGTCAAGTGCTAATTGCTGTAAATTCGTTGATAGGAATAAGGTTCGAAGATCGCGACAAAAAGCACGTGCTTCTCTTCAAAACCTGCAAACTAGAAGTGAAAGGGGTTTGAAAAGTATATTTTTCGATAGCCAAAAAGACAAAACTGTGAGAAAAGAAATGTTTGGAGAGAGATACCATAGAAGAACTATAAGTGAGGAACATATATCCAAGGTTGAAAAACCGAATTCTCTTTGTTTGGAACACGTGACGTCAACTTTTGAAATGGGAAAACATGTCGCAACATTTTTGCACTGAAAATAATTAACCCTCAAGGAATTTTTACTTTTGACTGTGATGGCGCGGCCACGAATACTAGAAAAAAAAAAAAAAAAAGCAGTGCAATTGTGGTCATAAAGAACAAAATTGGACATCCTGTCCAATGATTAATCTGCCAAATGCATGCGAGCTGCCTTTGCGTCAACTGATCGCATTCCTTGATGGTGAAACTATCGGTCCACATGAATTTGTAGGACTAGTAGGTAGATTGCTAGAAGGACAATTACCTATAATAGTCGCAATTACATATGCGACAATTTACCACTTGCACGTTTAAAGCAATAACACTCCTCGAAGTAGGTGTGCTGGGCTGATAATGTAATAAAGTATAATTTCATTTCCATTTAAAACTGCTTTCTCCACAGTAATTGCAAAAAAAAAAAAAACTGGACTTTAAAGGAAGAAATATTGCAATGTGCAAATAACGCCAAGACCACGCCAATTTCTCAAGAATTGAAATATCCCCTTCATTCCTTTATTACTTCCTTTTACAAAAAAGGAAGTATTGTATTCGCGAAAAAATTTTCACTCAAAAATCGCCCTTAATTTCCATTTTGCTCACCCCCAAATGAATGCTGAGTTTTTTTTTCGATTCGATCACATGCGGAAAAGTGCCTAAGAATGTATAGACACGCGAAATATCCATTTTGACCATCACCGAGGTAATTACAACGACTTTTCTCGTGACGTCTGTATGTATGTGCGTATGTGTGTATGTGCGTATGTGCGTATGTGCGTATGTATCTCGCATAACTCAAAAATGGTATGTCCTAGAAAGTTGAAATTTGGTACATAGACTCGTAGTGGGGTCTAGTTGTGCACCTCCCCTTTTGGTTGCTTTCGGATGTTCCTAAGGGGGTCTTTTGCACCTTTTTGGGGGGAAATCATTGTTAATTTCGATGTAAACTCAAGTGGCGTTATAATTTGTCGGACACTTGGCGATATATCGCCAGTCTTTTGGTCGCCAAGTTTTGTCGCCAACTTGACGACAAATTTGGCGGAGTTTTTTTTTTTTTTTTTGGTTTCAATTTGGCCATTGTTGGTGATATTTAGAGAATAAATATTGAATCACATTAAAATAGCGAATAATGGGGAAATGACATTAAATTGGAGTAAAAGGAAGTCATGTGATGCACACATCAGCTCGTCTTGAGATTAACATACAAAAAGCTTTGGTTCTATTGTTTTTTATTTTGGCGCAAAAGCGTTATTAATAGGCTATGCTACACGCTATATACAGATAGAAAAATTGGAATAAATCATTACTGTTTGGTATTGTGAGTACATGTAAAAATTATATGTTCTCAGATGTACAGGTACACTATACGAATGTATAAGAGTAAAAGTACAAATGTTAGAACCAGAGTTCTCAAATATTGAGTAATGAATATGGTCGAATTTCGACCGCTAGGCGAACCCTAGTAAAAATTATTTTGCACGCTTCATTAAGATAAATTTTCAAGGAGGCAACAACGATTATTTTTTAAACACATTTTGATCATCATTTTTAGAATTAAATATGAATTCTAATTTGAATACTGCAAACGACGGACCATTCTAACAGTTGAGGGAAATCGCAGAATAACTCTGATAAAAGTTTTTAAGTGAGGCCCTTTTTATCTAACTGCTTTTCAAAAAGGTTCGAACTTTGGCACATCGTTTATTTCAAACGTGATTGATGACGCCCTGCAGAAGACGTCCCTAGACCTTACTCCCTCCCAAGAAAATGTTCGAACCTCACTTTATCGTGCTGATCTGGAGGTGAGGCATTCGTCTTGCCGTTCACTTCAGTTCGTTCACAGCAGGACGGTAAATACTATTTGTGAAAATAAAGAATTGTGTGTCTTAAAAATGACAGGTAAGAGAATACATGATGGTCATTCATTTTTCCCTTCCCCCCAATTCTCGATATTTTTTTATTCTAAAATTCAAGTATGCTTAAGATGCGACCATTTATTTTGTCCCTCAAAATGGGTGATTTCACAATTTTAGTCATCCGCATGTGTGGTAAAAAGAAACTTCTTAGTTTTTGATTATAACGGGAAACATTTAACAGAAATAAACACTTTATAAAGGAGAATTGAATGCAGTATTATATTTTTTTAAGGTACAAATTAACTTGCCTGCATTTGGTGCCAATTTTAAGTAAGATTGAGGTTGTTGGCATGTTTTCCATACAACTTACTTTGTTTACAATCAACATTTGCTTTAGAACTAAGTTTTGCACTACTTTTGTGCTAGTCCACAAATTTTTCATGAGGGAAAAGGATTTTTCTACCGATGCATGAAGGCGGAGGAAACAAAATAGATTCAATAATCATACGAAAGTTCGCATGATTTAAGTTATTGGTATTACTTCAATCATGCAAACATGCTTAAACAAATACCGATTAACGACTTTCAGTTGAGACATTTCCATTGTCCTATTCTGTAACTTCAGGAGATGTAGATATTCCGCAACTTCTATCTGCTGGGACAACGGGACTGTCTCTGCACCTAAAAACTGGACTGGCTTGTGAAAAACGGGTCGTATAGTCACCTTAAGTATGCTTCTAGTGAAAACCCAAAAATAAAAGAATGTTTGATATTGTTTGCAAGCTTCAAAGTAAAACAAAATCATTTATTAAAAATATTTTTTTAAAAGGTATAAAATGATAGTGATCCATTACTGTTGTTAAAACTTGACTTCTTCGTTCTGATGATATCCCAACAAGACCAGAAGGGTCTTCATTTCATGGTAAAATTCTAGTAGTTGTAACCTTTTATAACTTTGAAGACAAGTTATACAATTTGGGGAAGAGGAAGTGTAATTTTACTAGTAAGTAAGAAGCAAAGGTAAGTGATATTAATCAGAGATAAAATTGATAGAATCAATCATGATTAATGTTAAGAGGTAGAATGGATTTGATTCTATTTGTCCTTACTTTTCATTTTCTTCACAAAATAGTTAAACATTTTTCATTAGAAGTTTTTCTTCAGTTTTGATAAATTACTTTTGGCCCCCAAACGGAATGCTGGCACAAAATAACTGATTGTGGTTCTTGCGCCATAAAAGTTCAAGCAATCGATCAATATGCCAGCCACTAATAGTAGGAAGATATTTTTAATTATTGAATGAATGACGAAATCATTTTGTGCATGATGGCATCTAGGTTTCATAGTCTTTTTTAAATTTATTTATTTCTGCTAATTCTCAGCTAAATCCACGGAATACCTTTCTGTTCTGCGAAACGCAAGTTTCTTCACCAGGTTTTCCTTAAATGAAACAACGTTAAAAATAACGACCACCTATCGTGATGTAAACAGAGTTTATGGCTAGGAAAGAAATATTCATTAAGCAGTGTTCTTCAATTTACTTGACGAGAGTTGAACTTCAATTTACTTTAAATTTTACTTTGATAAATTCCAGTTTGCTTGCTATCAATAGTTTCAGTTAGCCAATATGTCGATCGCAGCACGATTTCTAGTTTAATCTGTCGAAGGTACAGGATTTCTTACTTACATCCCCTAAAGTTCAATGGCGCAAATCCTCCCCCCCTCCCCCAATTTTTCTCAACACTTTTTTCCTTTTTCATTTTTTAGCTCTCTTTTTTTAAATTTATTTACTTTTTAAAAATATTTTTTATCTATCATTTTAGATTTTAGTTCTCTTTTTTAGTGAATTTACTTTTTTTATATATTTCTTTACTTATTTTTAATTATTATTATTATTTTATTAGAAACGTTCTGTGCTACGCCAATGATACACACACACAAACTAAAAACATAAATGAAATTAAATAAATAATTCAAATTAAATATAAATCAATAAATAAATTTACCCCTCCCCCCCCCCATTTTGATGGCGCAACTTGCGTCATAATCCTTCCCCCCCCCCAACCCCGGTGGCAACCCCTGTTCACTTACTACACAGTTGGGTGTCCATGCCATCGCCTCCAAGGGCAATGGCGCACCACCTCCCATGCTACGGAGTATTCAAACTCCCCAACAATAACAGAATAAAGACCATTTTTGCCTGATTAATTCGCACACGAATGGCTTTTCAGATACAATCGACTCCCGCTACAACGCGATCCGACTTACGCGAAATGGCTATAACGCGATTTTTTTCAACAGTAAAGATTTTTTTTTTTTAGTTAACAGTTTGTTAACAATTTAGTTAACAGTTAAGAAAAATTTTCGCAAGGGAACCGCGGTGTGTAAGTTTTTTTCCCCCCCCCCCGTGAATGGACCTTCATCCCTTTAGCATCACTGAGAGCAGAAGTACCCACACCGTACTAGTCTTTTATCGCTTATACAAATAACAACTTCTCATTTTCCATTAATTTTTTTCAATCTAAATGCGAAAGTTAACGAAATATAACGACACCTAAGAGCGCTGTTTCGTATAAAGTTAGTGAAGATAGAAGAAAAAGAGAACGTTTCTGACAATTAAAGAAAAGGTAAAGCTTCTCGAAAAGCTGAAGCAAAAATCGAAAAAATTCGGAAGTACATCGCAACACATTTGTTATATAAACATATAGAATAATATATCTATCTTATATAAACATAAGGAAGAATGTTGGCAAACAAGTTGGCCACCCTCTTGATAACCATCGTCTTGAACATCAACTGAAAATATTGGGTCTTCAACTAGAAATTTCCATAGTTGGAACAATCTTTATGAAACACATTCGATATGGATTCTTGATAGCATTCATGGGACGGTGACGCATATGACCCATAACGGTAATGCACAGCCAGGGAGAGACAAAATAAATAAACTTTTCAGAGATTAATCGACTTTTTACCATTAGCATGAGCCCGTTACGCCCCTGACGAGATCGCCCATGAGGGGAGGTACATTGTCAGTTTGCGTGACACAATTATTTGTGGATGGGGAAGACGAGCGTGACAAAGAGCCAAGAAGGGTCCTTGGACCCACTGAGCATGGGAAAACTGCTCCTTTTTTTATATGCATACATGCCATCGTACTCCCCCTTTTTGGCGGAGGAACTTTTTTTTTTCTTTCGTGCACCTAGCGAAGGGTTTGTTTATTTATTCATTTTTTGTTGGATTCTTCGTGGAACCCCTCTTTTCCACCTTTAACTCGAGCGGGATAGCCTTGCCCTTCACATAACCTTAATGTGTTTTGGTATGAGGGAAATAGGGGGTGCTGCGCCGATGGAATAATAACTGGGTCTCTTCTGCAGGGGTTCCTTATGATTCCTCACTGATCAGGCAAGAGGTTGAGTTCGGTGCATTCACGAAAAGAGGCGCATTATTCTATTTATGTCCCTAAAGTGGATGACGTCACCGAGGCAGCGTGAAGGCCAAGCCATGAAAGACGTGGGCATGCAACATTATTTATTTGTCATGAAAACATTTACGTTTTATTAGATTTTCAAATTCGATTGGAGGTTTTTCTGCACAATAATAATAGTGTTCTTTCTACTGTAAATAAAGATAGATTATCCATTACATTACTTTACGTGAAGCATTTAAACTCTGTAATAGCGTCTTGCAAATTGATAAGTTCTCAGGAGACAATACTGCAACATTAAGATTATTTTTCTTTTTTAAATTGTTTCTTTAATGATGCCTAATTTTCCTTCTCATTAGATGTATTGCATGTGTTCTCATTTGATTTATAAAATGTGTATGTAGTAGGATGGTTCAAAAACACTTTTTTTCAGCTAGAGTCCATGACACCCCCCCCCTTTTTTTAGACTTACTAATAGTATTATGCTGTAAAAGTTTTAGCTTCTTACTCAAATTTTAAGAGGGTGCTCCATGACCCCTCAATTTAACATCAGCCGTAGCATAAAAAATGCCACAAATTTAGAAACATTTAATTTCCCCAGCTGTTTTTTAGTAAACAATTTTATTGCAACGTATAAGCATATGGCTAGTGTACATGATAATGTGTAGCATTGTTTTTTCAGTTCAATGTACTTTTTTAACCCCCCTCCCCATTCGTTTGAAATTTAGGGGAGGGGTTGAGCACCCTCTTTCAGTTGAAATAGGTAGCTAAAATTCTCCCATTATATTAGTAGCCACAAGTCTAAAAATATTGAGGGGTGTCCTGTTATCTAAAAGAAACTTTTCTTTACATGTATTTTTGAATCACCCTAGTGTATAGTCGTATTTTATCATTCAGTAAAATTGCAATTTCATTTGGCAAACTAAAGGTTCTCCCAGTTCCAAAAATTTTATTTAGGGCACCCCTGATGTCAGCACGACAGGATTTAATTGCTGTCCTCTCTTATTGCAGGACCATAGCCAAAAGGGGCCATATCGGGAAGTGCCCATCTGAAAGCACCTTCGTCTTATCTTGAGTACTGAAACTAACGCATCAAACCTAACGTTGCCTAACATACTGAGCTAATCCTGCATCTGTCCTCATTTGAATGTAAAAAACACGTCTGTCGGTTATACATATGATTCAAATACAACTTTCCACTAATAATATTCATTGATTTTGTTTGGTAGTAGGAGGACACTTTTGCCTACACTAATTCTGGTGGTCCCAACTAGAAAGGTTTCTAAAGACTAAGTCTTCATTTTATATTGAGATAATTAAGACCCAACATTTTCGATAATAAAATATCATTGTGAGTCATTAATTTTTCCACATATCTTATTTTTAATTTTATGCGTCTTAGTTATGCCGTTCAGTCCTATGGAATAAACAGTATTACAATATTTATAAGTGAAATTTTGTTACACGTTGTGCATAAAGGTGAGGAACTTAATAGGTTCAAGAGATGAGCTTAGTTTGTCTTGCAATTCCTATAAAATCCAGCGCGTGACAAGTCCTACCTACGGACCTGCCTTTTACTTCGGGACATAAATCGCATATTGCAGACGATCTTAGAAAATACTATTGACAACCAAGGAACAAATATTGAAAGATATCCTTTCGATTTAGTAACATTGATTTTGGTCTAATCAATAACCCTTTTGGATCGCTCAAAACGTAGCAGTGTCGGGTACTTTTATGCAAGCAATTCGTTTTCGCGAGAGATAATGATTCATCCTGTCTAAATAATTAAGTTTAGCTTACGTTATAAAAATTTTAAACTGCTGTCAATTTAATATATTTATGAAATTGGAGTTTTCAGAATGTTACGTTTTTTTTAAAATCTCCAACATTTTAAATGTCAGAAAATCGAAATAGAACACATTTCTTCTCTCCCCTCCCCCGTACCCCCCTCCTCCATTTCATCCTTAAAAGGTATTTTTGTGGAATTGATCAAGATTATGATCTTTCCAGCTTTCGTTTACTAAATTTCTCTAAAAAAGTCAAGGAATGTTTTTACGCCTTGGAAAAAAATCTCAGCATATTTCTGACTTGGTGACATTTTCTCCAATGTAGTTTACCGTAGTTTTATTCTCAAGTGGCCTTACACGAGAGTTATTCCCTTCATAATTGCCAAACTTTGGACAAAAATCAGCCAATTTTAAGATGTTGAATCTGGTATCCTATTCCATCCCATGAAATTATATGAAGTTACAGTCCATAGTGTTTATCTTTTCATCCGGGTTCAACTGAACAATAAAAGCCTTTAACCACGTTCGAAACACAATGGAATGAACTTGAGGAATACCATTGTGGGGCCTAGTTTGGGTATGACGCGAAAATAGGTTTTGTTAGCTAATCCATAAAAAATATTCCACTAGAAACTTCCAGAAGGGGAAAGAAAGAAGGGCTGGGCAAAGAGAGTGATCCTTCTTCACAATTTTCTCCTCCCTTTTGTACCCAATTTTGAAAATTGTTTAAAAAAAATGAATAAAAAAAGAGAAGTAGCCAGAAAAAAAAGGTTCGGATTCTCCAGAACAGAAGAGTAACAGGTGGTAACTACGGTGACACTAAGGTCAGGAATGCATTGAAGTTCATGCTTCTTATTTAAGTTCCGCAGCAGTGCAGTTACCGTATAAAGATGTTTAGTTTTTGTATTTTTTATTTTGTGGTTAAAACTGGAGGACGTTGTGATGCTTGTGAAATTTAAGATCTCAATTTTAATCCTGTTATCTGCGGTTACATTGTTTAGAATTTCGACACGAGCTCTAAATCAACAGAATTGATATCGCATAGGGTCATATTTCCAGGGTTAAAATGAGCTCTGTTTTTAGAAGGGTTAATGATCCACAAAAGAAACTTTAATTTGTGTTGCTTGACAGGTATCGTTTTTCACAGTAGGAAGAAAAATATAGTTTTAAACTGCAGGAAACAATAAAGATGTGGTTGACCCATTAATTGCCTTTCTTAGTTTTTTTTTCGTAGAAAATTAGAAAAAAGAAAGATTTGTTGTTAAAAAGTAAGTAGAACAGAACACAAGAATAAATGATTTTTTTTTACTCATATTTTTATTTATTAATAACAAAAATAGAGAAACCATGGGAAAGTCCTTAAATTACTACGAGTTCGAGGACTCTTCACCCGACGCCATGTTATGAAGAGGGAAAAAATAGAATAAAAAATTTTATTTAAGAAAAAACATTATTATATGTCTTTGGCTCCAGAGTACCGTTTCGTTTCCCAAATGTTCAATCTGTGAACCTTCCGCAATGCGACAGAAATCAAGAGTTTACAGTTTAATTCTTGTTTCCGTCACTGCAGCATATCCTGATCAATGGTCATTCATTTCCAATAAGAAACCTCCTCCCCATGAACTAACAGACATTTTTTTTTAACGGGTTACGAGAGCTACATCAAATGCCGTGTGTTCTTGCTCATATGCCACGTGATTTACAAGAGTTACGTCAAAAAATCCCAACCGCATTTGCTGCCATTAATAGTGACATGTTACACCTAGTGAAACAGGAATTGTTCTTCAGACTTGATATCTGCTGCATCAAGAAAGATTCACATTCACAGATCGAACATTTGGGAAACAAAACTTGTAGTTTCCTTCTCCAGCAACGTAGTTGTTATTGTAATAGAAATATCTTTGTTTTAATAATCATGCCAAAACACGGAGGGAATTGTGACTTACATTGTAGATTAAATTCTATAAATTCAAATATTTTCTTTAATTAATCAATACATTACAAGCAGGGGCACACCGAAGGGAGATCACGCGAGTTCACTGTGACTTCCCAACATTTCGTCTGACGATTTAGCAAAACTATCATCCTTCGGTAATAGTTGGAGTATTATTTGGAAAAACTATAATCATTTGACGAAATTTGGGATTCCAGTCAAAATGATTGAGCCTGTTTCGGACACAAAAGATAAAGAGTGATGATTACAAAAAGAATTTAAAAAAAAGTATGAAAGTGTCCTCGATGAAAGAAACTGAGCCAGATATAAAATGGGAAACAGCGGCAACTTTGTTCTGCTCAATAAAACGTTTTCCTGCATACAAAATTGTTTGACATCTTTTATTTATTTTTTTTTGTTTATTTATTTATTTTTATGTGTGCTGGAAACTTTTGCAATTTTTATAACTGGGTCATGCATACTAATATTGTGAGTGTTAAATGATTTTTGTATGCCTATGTAACTAACTGTATGGCGTGAACGAAGCTTAAAAAGAAAAGAAGATCGAAAATTCAGATGTTGATTACCAACGCATAGAAAAATTGTTTTGGCTAAATCATTTTAGCATTCCCCTCTCCCACCTACCCTTACAAAACATAGCTTCTTATCTTTTTTTTTTCTTGTCCAATTCATGTCTCTGTGTTGAACTTATTAGCATTTTTCTTACAGGCAGTGCCGACGAGAGGCCATGTCAGCCTAATCGGAAAATAGGGGTCTGGCTCGAAATCGGAGTAGCGTAAGCAGCCCCCGATGAAAAGTCAAAGGAGGCCACTGTGACCTCCAAAAAAAATTTCCTCATTCGGCAAATTTTCTCTGATGATTTGGCAAAAATATCATCTTTCGGCAAGTTGGAGAGTTCTATTTGGCAAAATTATCATCATTCGGCAAAATTTGGAGCTCCAGTTGGCAAATTCAGAATTTCCGCCCTCACAAAAATTTAAGTTCGCTCCTTATTATAAGGAATAAGCGAAATGACTAATAATGCTGTACTTTTTGCTCATAATAGATGTGTGAGTTTTTGGAATCAATTTTTTCTTTTCGTCTTGATGTAAGACAGTCGTCTGACAAAAGCGTTTAGCATATTTTAATAAAAAGAAGCTGAAAACCAAGATTTGAACATTTCTCCTCCCCGTCACGAGCGATTGCGTCATCGCAGTTATGACGCAGTCATTCGACGCAAAGTTCCGCAACTCACCGGCATCGGCAGCAACATGTCTTGCTCAGAAGACTACGGTTATGAACAAGCCATTCGGCTAGGACATAGGACTATAAATTTTAGAAAAATCGCATTTGCTTGGTCACGGTCTTTCAAGCAAGAAACTTATTTTCCATTCTTTTCGCCAGCCTGAAATATGGAAACGCAGTTTAGAAAGGCGACTTTCAAAATAAAATATAAATTTTGGAGCAATTTAGTTTTTGTGTTGTGTATTTTTATTTATGTTCTATGATCCGTGTGGACTTTTGCAAATTCTTCTTTATATTTCTGCGATACATTATTAATTGCGATGTAGAATGGGAGCATATACATTTCAGTTTATGTCGGAGTGTCTCTAAGCTATAAATTTCGACATTTTATTCAAGCATTGGAAAAACCTGAGGATAAAGACGCATCATGAAATACAGTAGGAATATTTTGTAATGTATTGCCAATCACCCAGAGTCATGAAAAACTAGTGGAGACTCTCACTACTATGGTGCCAGAGGAAACAATTTACTGGAGTGTCGGCGGGCCCCAAATGTTTCTGAATGGTCTCAAGGCCTGACAGAATTTGGGGACAGTTAGCTCTATACATCTGCAGGAGATATCTGTAATCAGGGGTGCCCACCTGGGGGGGGGGGGTCATGGAGCAGATTGCGCCATTGAAATTTTTAGGGGGTTGTTTTAAGGTGTATTTTTCTCTTTCGTTTTGTGCATTCCCACTTTTTTTTGGGCCGAATTACAAATGCACATATTTTTGTCCTTGCATTATGCGTAACCATAGACTGCAGTACCGTGGTATAAATAAGTGGTATTCAATCCGAACTTCACTCAGATCACATGCACATAACAGCTATTTATCATGAACTAAAATCTAAAGTTTAATGAAAATCAATTTCGATTACAATATTTTCATCCCTTTTTCTTGTTTGATAAGGTCCCTGAATTCATTAAAAAAATTCCTTCCTTTGTGCTTTAAAATAGAGTGAAACTCCGATTTCACGTCCCCCGAAACTACGTCCCCCCCCATTTTAAGGGGTTTTTTTCCTTCATCAAGTCCTAATTTTTCTGTACACTAATAATATCAATTTAACCCATATTGTAAATTTGTTATTTATGGAATTTCCCGCATTTTACGTTTGCCCTAGAAAATAAAAAAGAAGAAAAGAAAAAAGTTCTGAAATGAGCAATATTTTTTCTTCTGTGTGTGTTTTTCTTTTTTCTTTTTTTTTCTCATCCACGTTGTTGAAGTTAATCTATGAAATAAGAAATGCATTCCATAGACTCCTACCTTTGAAACTAGTTTCTTCTTTTTTTTCATTGTTTGATGACACATTTTTAAACATTTTAAAACCATTTGTTTTGTTCAGAAATTACATAAAAACGCATAAAATCTCCCTTCCTTCAATATTGCATTAATGAGCTTACAAATAGTGGAAGACTATTTTCTTTCTCAAAAGAGCCAGAAAAAAACTTGCTAAATATTGTAATGCTGGAAGATGCTTCAATCACTTTGAGCTCAATGACTATAAACAATCCACTACTGCGAAAGTTTTCAACTTAAACGCCAGGATTCGTATAACTACGATTTTTGTAAAATATAGATATATGCCTTTTGAAAGAGTCACCTAACTACCTTTAAATTTTTTTCGATTTGATTTTTGCTTTCTATGTATTTCTCGTATTTTACGTTTTTATAACCCAGTCCTTTGAGAAACGTAAAATAGAGATTTCACTGCATTGGTGAAACGGGATAGGGACTTCCAGAACCGACCTCATGGAGGCCTATTGGCAAGCTCGTCATTTGAGTGATCAAGGGAACTACTCTTTTTTTTTCTACAAATTTGATTCAGGTAAACGGGGCCGGACAAACAAGGTCCTATTGTAGTTGAATTGAAATAACCACTATGTATCATGAAATGTAATATCTTGTATTTAAAAAATATTTATTTGTGTGTATCGCTGGTGTAACCGTTAAGTCAAGCCCGCAACATGTACAAAACATCACTTTTTAAACGCGCAAATGTTTTTTAGAAAGTTGATACTTTTTGGTACGTATTGGTTAATTACATTTAAGATCTTATATAATTAAAAACTGAGCGTATGTATCTATGTATATAACTATGAATATATGTATTCATCTATGTTCGAGTTACTTCTCCTGAACGCCAGAGAACTGACCCATCAAACTAGAAACTATTCATCAACATTACTAGAAAATCGCCCGTTAAAGTATGACGGGTGAAAATTGCTTCTACATTTGAGCGAAGCCATTGCCTATTTGGTGATAGTTTGATGGTTGAAATTGAAACCCTAGCTCCAGTGGATTTACCCTTAACTCCAAAAGGCAAAGTTCGTTGTTGACCGCTTTTTCGTTTCTTCATTCCCCTGAAAATAACAGTTTTACCAGTAAAACTGTTAAGTTGCCGGATCGAGTTCAGCCTTGTTACAATAAAGTCTTTCCCTGCATTTTAAGCGTTACCAAAACATATTATCAAATTATCATGCCGTGGCACGAGTTTCTCGACCGTCGGCTGTTATTTATATGAGGATAATACTTAGATTTTGACATAAAATCCCTACTTTTCGAAGGCTTTCCTTCGTTTAAATTATTATTCAGTGCTTCATCTCAACTTTCCACAACAAAGCTTTTATTAAAATTTGTAGCGTGAAGAAAATAATGGAGAAGAATGTGTTGCCATTTTTATTCTCGAATATGGAGAAATAAAATTCTGGCTTTTGTTTTGAGGCTTTTCCTGTAATCGGTGAACTTAAAATGTTTCCTTTTTGATTATTTTTCTGCAATCTGCCCCAAAATTTTACTGATTTTTTCTTTCTTTTTTGTTCAAGCCTGATTTTTTAACACGCGTCATTTGACATAACTTTTATTTTCGAAGTGAACCGTGCAAAGCCGGGAGACGCAGCTAGTATGAAAATTAAAAGCCAAAATTTAAATATCCGGGAATGATGGAAAAATATATGCGTAGAAATATCACACCAGTGCAAATGAACTGAGCAAGATATTATTTAAGGTTGTACCACACTGAACTGAAACAGTAAAATCGATTCATTTCATTGAAATACCTAAAAAATATAATGTTGGATCCATCTTTACAGATATTTAAGTCAGCACATGTCTTTGGAAATCCCCCCAAAGGTTCAAACTACAAAATTAGCATACCTGAAAATTCCAAAGCCTTTAGCTGCACCACGGTCTCCAACAGGTTGGCAACGGTTGTTTCCATACTTTGCTATTGCTGTTTCGAGGTGTAGTGGCTTCTAATACTTGTCAGATTTCAACCCTTGTACACTAAAAAAACAGATAATTTCTAAGTAAGTTTCCATTTTCGAATTTTTGAAATTTAAACAAAAGCAGAGGAAGGGAGTTACATGTACAGTAATATAACCTCTTTGTCCGAACCTCACTAATCCGAACGTCCTCTAATCTGAACGCCTCCAAGATGAAGTACATATACTGTGAATAAAAATAGTTTAGCGCACTGTTCAGTGAGAAGCGTTTGAAGCATATCTCACAGCACCTAAAAACGCACTTCGTCATTGGCGTTCAGAAGAAAATGAGCGACTTTCCAAAATTTTAAAACTTTGACTAAGCACGGTCTACCTCAAAAGTAAAAGTTGTATCAAGTGACGAAGGTTCAACAATCAGGCTTCAATTAAAGGGACAAAAAAACTAAATTTTCCCGTCCAAACTATCATTTTGAAAGAAAGAAAACGTCAAATCAAACTTCCCAACAAATTAAACGCAACTTTCCTGATTATCATCTGCTGGCAGTATAAAAAAAAAAGAAAGAAGATAATTTGCCAAATAATAATCAAAAGGATAAATTTTTACCTCAAAACAAAAACAAAATTTTATTTCGTCGCAGTCAAGAAAAAAAAAGTGGCAACCGTCTGAAACTTTATTCACGCTAATTTAGAATGAGATCGGGAAAACGATAACTATCCCGATATGCAAATCGAGTTCCATCAGGCCTACTGATGCTTTTTAATTTTTTTTCGGGTGATTTTGCAGCCTTTTTTTTAATTCGAAGGAATTAAGTAAACTCAATGGGTGTTTTCACGGGCTTTCGAATGGTGCCAAATTCAACCTGACCGGATAATTATTTCGGGTAGAAAGAGCCATTTTCGGGTCCTAAAATTAAAATTTGAACGATTCGGTTCTTTTTTTGGCATTTGAAAACTCCCTACGCTCCTTCTCGGGAACCCAAGTACCTCCCTGCCAAATTTGGTCGCGATCCGACGTAAACTGGATTTGTATAAGGAACATATAAACATACACACACATATATATTCATTGTTTTATTTATATAGATTAAATAAAAAATATATCACACTGTAAAGTATTTATCTATTTACTGTAATAATATGATTCATTTTATTCATGTTCTAGGAACGTCCGAAACTTAAATTTTTTGGAGGGCGAAAGCTCTTAATTTGCCAAATGGACCTCCAAATTTTGATGAATAAAACATCAAATTTCGCCAACTGATGATAATTTTGTGGAATAGAACACAAACTTTGCCGAGTGATGGTAGTTTTGCCGACTCGTCAGACAAAATTTGCCGAATAAAAGGAACGGAAAGTCAGTGACATCCTGTAACCTGCCATTGGGGCGCCCTGGTTCTAGCTGTCGTTATGAACAAGACAGATGGAAAGAAAAAATATGTTCTATAATCCGAACGATTTGACTGCCCGAACTTCCCTCGATCCCACATAATTCGGGTAAAAAATGTTCTACTGTACTCATGTACGCACGTAAGAGGTTATTTAGAACACTTCTGATTGTTGAAGAACACATTGAAAGGCTGCCATTTTGCAGGGGTGTCCCCCCCTCCCAAGAGCAGAGATGCACCCCCTAAATATCGCGACCCCCCCCCCCAAACGAAAAAAATGCCCCTCACCCCTTTTAAAAATTTGAATGGTGCAGTCTGCGCCATGACCCCCCTCCCCCCTTAGATGGGCACCCCTGCGTTTTGAAAGATTAACGGAGCATCCATTTCCTGCACATCCATATGAAAATATCAAACTGCAACCGAATTAATTCTAAAACCGTGAAAAGATAATAAAATAGAATATTTTATCATTTGTAAGTGTAATGCATGTGCAAGTGTTCCGTAGCTTAATTACCATAGATTCAATAATTATCTTTTAGATTGGGTAGTTAAGACGTATGTGTGAGTGAAATATACGCCTGGAGTTAAGTTTCCACTGTGCTGAGAGCCGATGCGGAAAAGACAGTTTTACAGAGATTCGCACTGAATAACGATTCCAAATTTTGCGATTACTTCGTGAGAAGTCTACCTCATTCTACCATTTTGCGTTGAAATTTTTCCTGAAAAAAAGTCTAAACAATAAAACTAAAAAAGATAATAATAAAGCAATAAAAAATAAGATAAATAAATAATAATAAAATAATGACAATAATAAATAAATAGATAATAATATTAATAAAGTAATAAAAAATAAATAATTTTGAAAAGAACACTAGCACTGATAAACAAGAAATTATTTATTAGGAATTTTTAACAAATTTAAGCAGCTATACTGTGGGAATCTTAATGTGTTATCTTAAAAAATGCGGTTTCCAGTTCAGAGATCGCTCAAAGGTCTTAAAAATTACTTTTTAGCTTTTAAAACTCATCGTTTTTTCATCACTAAAACGATCACTAAAGTGAGTGATTGTGCCATTTTGATGGGTTTTATCTCGCACTTTGTCGCATAGTAAGTGTTATTGTGAACTTAAAACAAGTCATTGATTTACATAAAAAGTAGTCGAAAACTTTGTACTGCATAGTGAATAAAATATGACAACGTATATAAAGTACAAATTGAGAATGAAAAAAGGTTGAAAAACCAGCAAACAGCTGTTTCGGCACTCTAAAATACAAGTGCCATCATCAGTGCATTACCGACCCGACCACCCGACTAAAACACAGTCGAGACGAGCAATGGAATGAGACACGAGTTGTAAAAGATAGGAGAGCAGTACCGGAAACGATCTTTTACAACTCGTCTCTCATTCCATTGTTCGCCTCGACTGTGTTTTAGTCGGGTGAACCCAGAGCCATAGAAGAACAAGGGCTGGATCTTAGCGCCGCGAAAGTAGGAACGAGGGGAAAAGTGCCAAAGACGTCACCGGGTACACTCGATCTGGGACATTTGTATAGTGCTTGCTTGCGTAATTCTTCACTCTCTTTTCCGATTTTTATGTTTAAAAATTTCTTGAGGGTTAAGGTTCAAAAAAAAAAAAAAATGAAATACAAGGGTAAATGTTTTGAGTCCCATCGACAAGTTAATAAGCGATACTAAAAACAAAAACATAATTAAAATATACAATAAACATAATTAAAATCTACAATACAAATTTTTAGTTTCTCTTGTGTAGTTTTGGATATTCTTTATCCAATATGCGTGTTTTAAAGGGGTAGAAAGCGGAAATTTCGCACAATAAAATTGAGCTTATAAAAAAATTAAAATAATTTACTGTGCTTGTCAAGTTTCCTCTTGTGTGTACATAATTTTGTCAGTTTAGACTTTAAAAAGTAATTATAATATTGTTTTTTCCAACTTGTCTCAAAGAAAATGAAAGAGATAAGATAGATATAAGGAATAACTAAAACATATTGGAATTTCGTGATACCCTATTTGAATCTAAATACTGCCGATGTTTTTTAGAGGAAGTTTTTTTTACGAAGTAACTATAACTCTGACCAAGAATCTTAACAAATGTTGTTTTTGAAAACTGAAGTAGAACCTCATTAACCTGGACTAATAGAGGATCCATGTCATCTAGATTGTTTAAAACGAATTAGGCAAAATAACCTATAAATTGAACCAATGTTCATAAGTAAAATACTTGAACACAGTAAAAATTGTATTTTGAATTCAAGAGAATGAAATATAAAGTTTCATTAGAAAAAGTTAAAAAAATAAAAATACAGCCTTACAAAAATACGTTATTACGCTAACGCGTTCTTTATTTATAAAGCGAAGTTTAGATTAATAGGTGTTTACTGAAATTGTTAATCAGCATTTTAATCATTTCAATATAAAAATAACATATTGAAATTTAGCAACGTAAACCAAATTTAAATCTTCAATGATTATCACCAAATTTATAAAGCTAACTTATTTGTAGACTGAAAAATTTCTTCACGTCTGAATTCTACAAATCATTTCGTTACAGTAATAAATGAAATCTTTCCGAATATTCTACAAAGTTTTTTTCTGTGATAAAGTCCATTAAAAAAAAATATTTTTGCCGGCTTATCTTTTGTCCTCAGAAAGTTTTTCATTCAAATATCGAATTCTTCCAAATGTTCTTACTCGAAAAAAAGTTCAATAGCATTTTTATATGGGTCAGGAAATTCTTCTTTCAATACAGAAGAACAATTAAATGGCCTAGCTTTTGTACAATCATAAAAACTCTAATGTATCTGATTTGAAAGCTTTAAATGATCACAAAAAAAAAAAAAAAGGTCCTATACAAAAATCGATATACGATTGAGATAATCAAGATATAGTGCTCATTTTCCATCTCCCCTCTCCCACCTTTAAGTCATTGTCGCATCAATGCGAATTATTAATTATTTTAAGCATGGGGATACAGTGTTCAAGAAATTAAGTTAAATCTATTGAATAATATTTACAAAGAAATTTCATGCATTGCATCTAAATGCATTGTAATTTTACGGTTAAAGGAAATTTATTACGGTCTCACAGTGCCATTACTAAGCTAATTAAATATCATTATATATAATATTAAGTTGCATTGTGACAGGGTTGAACAAAATCCTACATTAAAAAATAACTTCGTACACCACATTTTATGAAATTTGTCTTGCTCTTTACCTTAACTTTTTAAAATTCTTCCCCCCAATTATTTATTAAAGCAGCTTCAAAGTTAGTATTCCATTAAAAAAAGCATTAAAAAACAGAAAGGAAGGTTGTATTCCTAATTTTTTGGATGTGTTTTGAGCTCTTTGAAAATCTTGAGGGAAAGCTTAAGTTTCCAGAACTTTTTCAGTAACTAAGCCATCAGCACGTGAAGGCGTTTTCAATACTTTCAAATATAATTACACACAAATATTTTCGATTCTAAAAAATGTGACTTTTATGTCTACTTTAGCATAACATGAAAGAAAAATAACCTGCCAACAGATTTAGCGCAGGAGCAGGCGCTTATTTCTGAAGAAACCCTTGTCAAATGTTATGAGACATTTCCAAATTAAAATTAAACCTTGAAAACAATATTCATATCCTTATTCATAATGAGTGATTTTTAGCCTTGTCTGGGAGTGACCTCGGCCCCTTCAACTGCCTCTTAAACAACCCTTGTACAGAGTAAAAATTCTTAAATTGTATTTTAGCTAAGGCATACTACAGTTCTTTCGGCATACGCTGTGGATATTGTCCCGCGGAGTGTACCCGATGACGTCAAAAACGAGTTTTCTCCTCTCGCTGTCCACTTCGCGGCGGATGAAAAGATCAAAGGAACGAGCTAGCCCTTGTATTCGGAAGCCCTGGGGTGAACCTGTCTTCGTTTTTAATGCACTGATGATGGCACTTGTATTTTAGAGTGCCGAAACAGCTGTTTGCTGGTTTTTTAACCTTTTTTCATTCTCAATTTGTACTTTATATACGTTGTCATATTTTATTCACAAGTCATTGATTTGCTTAGCATTTCTTAACCTGCGAAAAAAAGGGCCTTTTTAAAATGTATTTTTGAGGCAAATCCGTCAGCACTCACTTCAGAAATATTTGGTTGCTAACTAAAATTGAGAAACTAACAAGAGTGCCCATCCTCCCCTCCCTCAAGTTCAATGGCGCAAATTCCCCCACAAAATGTTTCTCAACCCTCTTTCCTTTTTTTATTTTTTTAGCTCTTTTTTTACTTCATTTATTTTTTTTTAAATATTTATTTTTAATTATTATTATTATTATTACTGTTATTTTATTGGAACAGTTCTGTGCTACGTCAATAACATACACACACACACACAAACACAATAAATAAATCATGGAAATAAAATATAAACAAAATAAAATAAAATAATACAAATAAATTAAATTAAAAATAAATCAATAAATATATTTTTAAAAACCTACAAATTTTGATGGCACAATTTGCGCCATAATCCCTTCCTGTGAACACCCCTGGAAACTAATAGCGAGAATTTATCTCCTCCAAATGACGTCACAGGGCTATTAAAAAAATACGAAACTTTGGCTGAAAATTCTTAACGAGGGAATAAAAATGCAAATGAGTTAGGAACTGGCATCCTGAGGAAGCGTTAAATTAAGTTATGCAGGCACAATAACGTGGAAAGTCTATGACTAATATTTTTTCGCTGTTGCAGTTAGTAGTACGATTCTGCTTTAACAGGCATGCTAATGGCAACCAGGGCTGCGGAGTCAGAGTCGGAAATCAAAGCTTATCAATTCAGGAGTCAGAGTTGGTCATTTTCCCTTACAGTCCACAACTCTGCCAGTGCTGCGGAGTCAGGCCGATTGGTAAGGCATCGGGCTTGTGACCGGAGGGTACCGGGTTCGATCCTAGCCAGATCGAAGATCCACTTTCTATATTACAGGTAGTTATCAGAATAATGGAAACACCTGAGAATAAAAATGATATTTTTGAATGCGCTTCGTAAGTAATAAAAAATAAAATTGGGTATCTGTTTTTTTTTCTTTCTTCTTCTTTTTTTTTTTTTTTTTTTTTTTTTTTTTTTTGTCAAAATGTCTATTTGGATGTTTAACGGAAGTTCTGAAAGTCTTGGATCTTTTTCAAGCACGTGAAATGTCGGACCTCTCAAATTTTTAAAGAGACCAAATTGTTGGAGAGCGTCTAGCTGAAGCAAGAGAACTAAAAGTACAGTATCTAAAATCATGGCAGCATACACAGAGCGCGGTAAGACAAGCTCGGCAAAGCAAAATAGTGAGCGGAAAGAAAAGCTCAGTGAAATAAACCGACGGGTATTGAAGTGGATTGTAATGGCTAAAAAGCGAACAGCAGCAAAAGTGACCACAGAACTCAATCACCATATAGAGTCAATAGTGTGAGCAATTCAAGTTAGAAGGGCACCTTTATAAACAGAACATTTACGGTAGAGTAGCGGTTCCCAAATTTTTTTTTCCAAGTGTTTCCATTATTTTGATAACTAATTGTAACTATTTACACAGGGGGGACGTTACATATGATCGAGGTCGCAAAGCCCTCCAAGTGAAACGATACCTCTGGGAATGATGAACCAGGGATTGCTCGGTTTCTGGTCTGGATCAAAAAATCAGAGCTGTCTTCATGTTCCCATCCAACTGGTTAAACCAAAAACAGTGGTAGGTACGGGGGACCCTGGAGTGAAAAGTGCTGCGAAGTCAGAGTCAGAGATTTGATTTTGGGGTAAAGGAGTCGGAGTTGGATGCTCTAAAATTCACGGAGTCGAATTTGGTCTGTTTCCCTGATGACAAAAAACGCTCGAGCTTCGAAGTCTCAAGGTAAAAAATACTTATATCTTTTTTTTTTTCAAACTGTAAGGAGTAGTATAACGAATGAATGTATGATTTTTGGAATTAATGTCAGAATTTATACCCAAGGAGTCTATATTCATCAAAAAAGGAGAATACATGGACGTTCACATTAGCAAGGGGATCGCACCTTGTGTTATCTGTTCTCATTCTCATGATATTCTGACAAATGCAAGCATACTTTTATCGATGACTTCATCAACATCATCCCATATGACGGGATGCAGCAAAAAGGAAGAAAAAAAGAGTTCAAGTCACAAATCCGAAACTTAAACTGTAAGGTAGTGACGTTTTAAATTTCTCTCTTACCATCGAGGTAGTTACCAAAACTGAAAATTAACTTCCTATTACTTTTCTACTTTTTATCATTAATATTTATTTGGTCTTGTTCTTCATAAGAGACAATCTAGTTCAGAGTTTTTGAATTGAAATTCATCGTAGTAAATAAATTATTGTCGCCAATAAAGAAATTATGTTTCCTTTTAATTTAGTAGTTGTTTCTATTGGGCTTTATGGTGCAAGTCTTGATAGACTAGTATACTGCGCCAATTTAACTTAGTAATCGTCTAGTTTTGTACAAATTGTTTCAATTGATCCTCGATATGGAACAGTTATATTTATTATAATCTTATTAATTTTGTTATCTTTGATTCATTCACATTTCTTGATTCCTGTGCTTTAAATGGGGGAACGAGAAGAGCAATTACTTGAAATATGTTGGAATTAATAATCATGTCAGTTATCCATTGATAGTAAAATTTTATAACATTTTGATTCCTACAATGTACGTTAGACACTATCTATACTCTTTGCAAGTGTCTCCTATAATTTCAAATAAATTTTGACATAAAAAGACTTATACAAAAAAAGAATTTAACCATATTGTTATGTAAGGTTTTCCCCATTTAATACTCGGTAGGTGACCATTTAAGGTTGAAATATTGCACTTTTGTTAGGCAACTCCAAACTGCACTCCCCAAATATTTATTCCTTTCAAGTCCGCTTTGGTGTGTTTGGGCTCAAAAATAGTCTTGGTTTTACGATATTACTTGCTATTACGACATAGCGAAACAAGAATAAACGCCATCCGGTATTTCGGGCAAAACAATCCCGAACCTGTTACTAATACAGTTTTGACGAAAATGGCGGTCGTAAATTTATTACGAAAGGGGACATTTCGTCACGGGACTTGAGCTTCGGAAAGTTGGTGTGTGTCAACAAAAACAAAACACAACTCCTTATTTTTGAATCGCCGAATGCATAAATGTGCAGGTTATGTATGAGATATTACGGTTACGGAGAAAAGACGTTTCGTAATAAAACGAACGTTTTTATTGCGGAATAATCGAACTGCTCAGCAAAATGGCGTTCTATGTTTGGATTTTACTTTAGGTTCTATTGTTCCTGAAAATATATTTCAAAAAGATAATCAAGTGTCAAATATCTCAGTTAAGAGTTATCGACAATTATGGAATAATTACTTCTTTCTAACATGCTTTAAATTGAAATGTTTTTTGCCTTTATAAGCCATTTTCCCCAGATTTTTATGTACTTACGCTCAGTTTATAAGTCATAAAAAATAAAATGAAGTAAAAAAATTGCTAACAAATCATAAGAGTTGAAGTTTTTCACAGTTATTGAAATTTTGCAACTTTTTGATTTCGTTAACTGTTTTTAATCCCTTATTCTCTCTCTCTCTCTCTCTTTTTAAGCAATCATGAGTTTCTTATTGTTTTCACTTGGCCGTTAAATTAAGTCCGTGCTTTGATCTTATTTTTCTACGCTTATAATGCAAGCGTCCATGTGCTTCGGAATCGATTTATTTATAATGGACTTTTTCGGCGTCACACAAACCATTTTACGCGAAAACAGTATCCATCATCCAGCCCCCTGGCATTCATTTGAATTTTGACCTTTTGAATTCAAATTATGATTGCGATAAAAGCCATTAATAGAAACAATAAACCCAACGATTGGGGTTCTATCGCAATTCGTAATTGCGAAAAGCATAATTTGTATTCAAGATTTCAAAATCCAAGCTTTTTTTTTTTTTTGCAGTGACTAAATACTGTTTTCTACGTTCATGATTTTTAAAATTATTTATTACAGCAGAGCTGCTTAGGTGGAAAAGAAGGGAACATGTGAACAATTTTTTTCACATCCTGATTTCTCAACAAATATTATCGATTTCTCAAAGAAAAAATGTTTGCTTGTTTCAATAGTCTTTTTCTTACCTTATGAACTATTTTACTTTTTTCAAACAAGATATTTTTTTACTTAATCGTATTTTTAAAAGGCGTGTGAAATTGTTCACATTTGCCTCCTATTGGAAGCATAAGTGAACAGCGTGTATATGTGGTCAAGGGTAAGTGAGCTAATGGTGGCCACATTTAAGCTTTTATGATTTTTCATAATTTTCAGGTAACGCGTATTTGGCTCAAATTTTTACGTTGAATTGTATACTTATATATAAAACACATATCAAGGGCAACTGCTTTCAACCGACTTCAAAAAAGGAGGTTATGATTTCGTCTTGCGGCTGTTTTCGTATACTCCAATAATAGTGGACCGATTTGAAAAATTCTTCTTTTGGTTGGAAGGGTATACTTTCCAAATGGTCCCCATGTTAATTTTGTCTGGATCTGATGAGGGGTCTTGGAGAAATGTAAGAAACTTTAAATTTCATACTTTGTAGCTACGTAGATCAGCTTTGGTCAGTTGCGCTATACGTCACAGGTCACGTGGTTTCGGCGGTGAACGGTATATTTTTTCGACGGAGGAATCTTGTCTTGAACAATATTTAATTCTCACGCATCGGGATTTTTGATTTTCACGGCGTCGCTTGTTAATTTTAATTATAGTCTTACCAATGTATTTATTACTCATGTAGCAAATCAGTAAATTAAATGAATTTTGCAACGAAAATAGTTGAATTAAATAATTTAACATAAAAAATATTTTGCTAATAAATAACCTCATTTAGTCATTAAAGTTTTTTTTTTTTTTTTTAAATATTTCAGTCTTCGTTGGAATTTTTTTATTCGCTGGAATTCTCCGATCACTAGAAGACACCTGGACCGATTAGGAAAATTCTTTTCTTTTTGAAACGGTATACTTTTTCCGGTCGTCTAATGGGTGTTCAAGTCCGAGTGTGAGGGATCCTGGAGAAATCGAGGGAACGCTTCAAATTTCATACTCGCGCTTTGTTGTTTGTAAATTCATTGTCTCACTTAGTAAAACGATTTTTTATTGGTTTTTTTTTTTTTTTTTTTTTGTTTAAAGGATAGGAATGATCTAACTTAGGTCCCAAACCTTTGCTTCACCATATTTGTTCTTTAGAAAAAAAAAGTTATGGGCGAAAAACAATAAACTCAACAATAATTTCAATATTAAACGATTAAATATAAAATCCATTGTTAAAAAAAGTGCCTATAAAAGAAAGGTACTTTTTTTACTCAGTGTTAAAGAAAGTACCAAAAAAACATTAATATTGATCAGGGGTGCCCCCCTTAAGGGCAGTAGGGGTGTTTTGAGGGGTATTTTTTAATTTTTAGGAGGCTTTTGCTTCTTGGGAATACCCCCCTAAATATTTCCCCCGTATTAATCATTAGTAGTCATATCGCAAATTTTTGAATCAAAATTCCTCTGAAGCAAAAAGGAAATTCATTTAGTATCATTGTTATAGTAGTATTTTGATCTTCATATATACAACATCACAGTAGATATTCTGTTTCTAATGTAGTGTTGATCTATAACGGGCCAAGTGAA
This sequence comes from Uloborus diversus, assembly GCF_026930045.1. Taxonomy (NCBI): domain Eukaryota; kingdom Metazoa; phylum Arthropoda; class Arachnida; order Araneae; family Uloboridae; genus Uloborus; species Uloborus diversus. The sequence continues at coordinate 80,158,055 of NC_072731.1, read as the reverse complement.
TAGAAATGTAACTTTTTTCACGAGTTACGTGACATGTATTATTGTGAAACATAAAATGGTTAGGAAAACCAGTGACATTTAAATGGTTCTAATTAAATTAGCGCACGAATAAATCCTGGAGAGGAACAAAGATCAGTTTTTAGAGCCAATCGTAGAAATGTTATACGCATTAAGATTTTTCCTTTTTTTAACAGACTTCAAAAAAGCCGTTCTCAGTTCTCAATTCGTCGGAATCTTTTTATGTATGTCCCCCCGTAAACTCAAACACGCATAGACCAATTTGGATTTTTTTTTTTTTCTCTCGTTTGAAAAGGTTTCCTTCCCAGGTGATCCCACGGTCATCAGGTCAGTTTCTGAAGATGGGATTCTTGGAAAAATCAAGAAAACTCTTCAAATTCTCCGGGCAAAGTTAAAGCGATTTCTGTTTCTGTGAATTTTTTTTCGGAAAGCATACTTTGATAAAGTCAAACTGATGATGAAGACAATTTTCATTGTAAATAATTGCGCATTTGAAAAACAGGGTGGCGACAGATCAGGGAAATCAGGGAAAAGTCAGGGATTTTTTTTAATCAGGGAAAAGTCAGGGAAATATCAGGGAATTTTGAAAAAATAACAAAAAAATCAGGGAAAATTGATTTTTTGAAGAAAGAAAATTTTTTTTTGCTTTACAAAATTAAGTACTCTTAATTCCCTACGCATTTTCCGCCAATTATCTGTTCAAAAGAAAAAAAAGGTAAAATTAATGAGGTGCGATTATACACTGTCGCATATTTGTGCATCTTTTTTCCTCAATGTCAAAGTATTGAATCTTACTTATTAACCACAGGATGAACTTCCTAAGATTGCTTTTGTGTCTGTTAGGTTGTTTATTTTACCTAGCTTGAAATTTCTTTTTACGCTTTCAATACTACGTAAAATAAACAACCGTACAAGCAAAGAGGAAGCCTTCAATTATGCCTTAGCTCCTTTGCCTTTATTCCATTGACTCAATGTAATTAGCGTACTATAATCACGATTTCAAGAAGAAATCTTTGGTTTTTGAATTAATACTATAAAAGCTCAAAAGTTATTACTTCTTCGCGTTTTTAATTCAATTGCTAAAATTGAACTTTCAATTTAAAAAACTTTGTTTTTTGCCGTTATACTATTTGTTGTTAAAAGTAATTTTAATAGTTTCTTAAATTCTTTTGCTAAGTGGTATCTGGAAGTAAAGTTTTTTTTTTTTTTTTCTATAATTTTTCCATTGTATAAAAAATTTAATATACTGTTTTGTAGGTCATTCCCCCCCCCCCCTCCCCAAATTGTCATGTTTTTTTTTTTTTTTAAACCATTTTATTAACAAAAAGTAGCATTTTTTTTAAATATATCTTTTGTTCAACAACTTTACATAACTTAAAACGTTTAAAATACTGCATTTTATAGAAACATACAATGGATTTCAAGTAAAGCAAAGAAAGAAAACCATTATCATTGGTAACGTAAATCAGGGAAATTTGGTGAACTTAATCAGGGAAAAGTCAGGGAACTTTTTTTCACAGTTCCTGTCGCCACCCTGAAAAAGCCTTTCTTCACAGACTTCAGAAATCTCCGAGACGCTGTGCTCTATTTCTTTCTCTATTTTGCTCCTCTTAGCTGTTTTCAGACTCCTGTGCTTGACACTTTCTCACTAGAGATGTATGTACGGAGTGTACCACTTACTCTACTCTACGTACTTATTTTATATGTACACCAGTGAAAAGCAAAAAGTAAATTATTTTCAAATAAAAATAGAACCGACTTCAAAAAACAAAGTGGAACTAAAAAGGAAAAAATAATTGGTCATACTTACATACGATTTCCTATCCAAACGTATAAATCAAACTTATTCTACAATTCCACTACAAAAATCAACTAAACACCCAATTATAAAAATAAACACTGATTTTAATTACTGTACGATGAATTTTTTTAATACCTAACTAATTTTATACAATCTCTTAATTTTTAATAACTATTTGAAGTCGGGGCCTCCTATAAACTATTACCTAAAGTAACTGAGTAAGTTTAGTTTTAAAGACATTCGCATTTGTTAAATTAGTGTTTAACTCAGGATTTGGTGGGGTGTGAGTTACGTTAGGTAGTACTTTACAGGAGGCCCCGACTTCAAATGGTTTTTAAAAATTAAGAGATCGTATATAATTAGTTAGGTATTAAAATAACTCATCGTACCGTAATTAAAATTAGTGTTTTTTTAAACTTGGGTGTTTAATTGATTTTTGTAGTGGAATTGGAAAATAAGTTTGATTTATACGTTTGGGGTAGGAAGTCGTATGTAAGTATGATCAATTATTTTTTACTTTTTAGTTCCACTTGTTTTTTTTAATTGCAAACAATTTATTGTGAGATGAAATTTAATTTTTTTAAATACGTTTTCAAAAGTAATTTGTAGACTACCTTTGGATCATGTTCCAAAACTGTCACACGCATTACTATCACTTTAAAAATGAAATAATAATAATAATAATAATAATCGGCGAACAATTTTTACTTCTAAAAGAGTATTACACTGTTCAATAAAAAGAAAACATAATAATTACAAGGAAATTATAAGAAAAAAATGACAAACATTTTTTCAATCCTGCTCGTTATGACTTTACTTTTTTTTGGGGGGGGGGGGAGAAATTTGAAAAAAAGTGCAGCAATTTGTGACGTTAAAAATAATATAACACAGTGGAGCCGCAAAAGTTTCCTAGCTATATTAGTTTACATATATTTTTTGGCAAAACATGCTTATGGTCACTATTTGCAAACCGTAAATCTATTAATCTGCTAAATTTATAGCAGTTGAAGTAAATTAAAGTGAATGTGGAAAATGAAAAACCAATATACTTTCAGAAAAGTATCTTAACTCAAAATTCTAATAATTTATATAAATGATATCACATTTTAACCTGTAAAATAAGAACTAATCCTCCTCAAAAGAGAAATAAGTCACTGTATACAACGGCAGTTGATCAAGGTATGTAATACGTTAAAAAATTAGTTCTACTTTTTATGGGTGGTCTACCAACACTGGGTTCCTTGGGCTCACCTTCCTTACATTTAAGATTACGCAAACATATTTTAATTTTATTATTCTCAAAATATAAATGTCCACTGTCAAGTTTTAAAGTCTCGTAGCCTGCTCTGATCGCTGGAGAGACACAAAAAACTTATATAAGATTACATAGTACAAATATTTTTTTATTATGTTAAGATTAATCTAATTATATATTGCTTTTATACTTCATGCAAAATATGCTAATGTATTTTGAACTTCAATTTTTTACTAATTGAAAATATTTTGTCTTTTTTATTTCCTGTAAGTATTATATAACGGTAGATTGTAGAAAAATCATTTAGTAACAAAAGAATGTAAAAAAAGAAAGATATAATAATAAAAAAGAAGTAAATAAATATTTAATAACAATAAGTAACGATGAATTTACAATCAGATTAAAGAAGAATTATAATTATAAATATTTAACATTTTTTTTAAATACTTATAATATGCTACACACTAATATTAATATTACGGAGTGGATACGGGAACTGTTCAGATGTGCCTCCAGATGTGTGTGTGTGTGTGTGTTCACAAGTGCCCCATAATCTACCTTAGAACAAACTTGCAAAAAAAAAAAAAAAAAGGATTTTTATTTTATTAAAAAAATTAACCATTGTCATAAATTTACTTGACTGTTCAAAAATGGTTTGCAATAGCTAAGCTTAGCTTAATAGTTAATTTAAAATAACTTTTCACGAGAAACAGACAGTGATAAAATTACACACAATACTTACTAAGACAAAGAAGTCGCCACCACAAAAACAGAAAATGGCTCATTCTCTAAAAATTTGGCTAAGGACAGGTACTGACACTGCTTGAGAATTTTGTAAGATTTTTTGCTTGAAGTTATCTTAGTAAAACATATACCATATTCCCATGATCATCTTACATTATATTGATGTTTCTTACATACATTCAAATATAAAGAAATTAAAAACCGAAGTTTAAAATTCCCGAAATAAAATACAAATATATGCGTAAATATGCCATACCATTTAAATGGTTTGAGCAAATGTTGTTGTAATCATAAGTTTTGAGCAATCGGTAAAAATAATGAGCATACATTTTTTACTTTCTTCTATATCTAATATATAGAAGAAAGTATTGGATTCGTGCAAATTTTCGAATTTCGAATTTTGACGGATTCGAACGTTTTGAGGTGTGCTGAGTCCATTTCGACCATTTTTGGAAAATGTTTGTCTGTCTGTGTGTGTGTGTGTGTGTGTGCGTGTGTGTGTGTGGTGTGTGTATGTGTGTGTGTGTATGTGTGTGTGTGTGTATGTGTGTCACGTCTGTGTGTGACCAGTTTTTTGTGGCCGCTCTACAACAAAAACTACCGCATGAAATCGAACGAAATTTAGTACACATATGTGCCCCTGTGAACTTGTGCCCATTAGTTTTTGGCGCGAATTCCTACAAGGGGGGTGGAGCAATGGGACGTTTTTTGAGTTACGCGTGCTTGCTATTCCTCAGGAAGTAACTGGCGGAATCAAACAAAATTTGGTCCATATGTTGGTATTAACAGGAACAGGTGCTGATTCAATTTTGGTGTCAATAACTCAAACGGGAGTTGAGCTATAGAACGTTTTTTGTCGTCAATTGTGACTGCTGTATCTCAAGAAATAATGAACGGAATGAAAGAAAAATTTATCGGCAAGTAGCCCTTAGTGGGTATAAGAACTGATTTTATTTTTGTGTCAACAGCTAAAAAAGGGGGTAGCGCAATCACCCGTTCTTTTTTTTTCCATTTTGAGTACCCTATCTCAAGAAGTAATGCTACGTTCTGGTTGAAATTTGGAATATATGTGAATCCATATGTAAACAGGCTTTGGTTCGATTTTGACGCCGATCGCTCCAAGAGGTGTTGATTTTTTTTTTTTTTTTTTTGCGAATAAAAATATTTTTATTAATGCAACAATAAGAAAGATAAATCGTAATAGATTGTCGTCTGCGTATTTCTCGTGATTTTAATTGTATGGAAATGATAGGAAATATTATTTCTATTTCTATTCAAGAGTCAGAACTGACTACAACTGTATTTATGTCGAGGACTGCATACTAGTGCCTTGCCTCCATTATTTTATATACCGATAGATGGCAGCACCATCACCGGATCGAACAGTTAATGAGAATTTAGAACTAGTCCAAGAGCTAATAGCTACCTGGTACTAGCACCCCCAGAGGTATCGTTTCACTTGGAGGACATTGAGACCACGAGCATATTTAGCGTCGCCCAGTCCCCTTTAATGACGACGGTGGGTCTTCGACCAGCGGGGATCGAACCCGAGCCCCTCCGGCCCCGAGTCCAATGCCCTACCGATCAGGCTACCACGGCCCAGGAAATATTATCTCAATGGTTTAAAATTTTTAACTGTTGCCATCTTATGTTTGTTAACAAATAAAATATTTTTAATGAATTCAAGCAAGGCTTTTAAAATAACTTTCAATTTTCGCTCTTTGCTTTGCTTTTGCAATAATTCAGACATTGGGATGGTCGTCAAGTTTTTGCATGTGTCATTTTGTTTTTGTTAGGAATATTGCTTCCTCGTCAAGCATGGGGAGGGATCAGAAAAAAAAAGACAAATATAGAAGAAAGTTTCGTGATGGCCACAACATACTAGTTAAACTATGGGAAAGAAGAAAGTACAGGATATAAGGGCATAAATTCATAACCTATGACTTGAGTACATTGATACCTGCCATGAGAAAAAGCAGCAACCCTCTTAAAAACATACAGTAAACAAAACCATGAATCACTATAAAATATACGTTTGTCGTAATGTAGTGATTTTTAAGCGACCATAATAACAAAGGGGTAAAGGCACGTGATCATGTTTGTCTTTCTTTGATATATTTTTGTGTTTTTCTATAGAAAAGAATTGATTCAGACAGTAAGAAGTGCTAAATTTTATTTTATAGCGATAAATAGTCAATTATTTTTCGTCTTGTTTCTCATACAAACAATATTAGCTACCAGTCTGATCAAAAGTCATGAGGTCAATGACAAAACAACTTCTTCCAAACACAACCGTTGTTACTGGACAATTACTAATTAATATTTTATTCGCAATTAATGTAACTTACTTTGCAGTAATAATTGTAAAGTATTTTATGCTTTATGTATACAGTTTTATTGCGGTATTTTCCTACTGTTTAACGATTTAGTACCCCATCTAATGCCCTGCATAGAGTTCAAACTGTTCAACTTTTATTGCGTTCGAACCAGACCATGTTTGCCCAGCTGTCTCAGTAGGAAGCAATTAATTTAAATCGGTTCCTTTTATGAGTCATTCTCCACATCCTGGGTATATAGAAAACAAAAAGTATTGTATTTCGGTTTTCCTCCTAAATTCCCACGACTTGAAAAGTCACGACAGGCTGAAGCGAGATGATCTCTTGCTTTCGACACACATGTACTTGCACTTTCTGCTAAGGAATGGTGTGAAAATTAAATAGTGAGAGGTAACTTGATATTCTATTCGCACGTTTATTAAATGTGTGGCGACATCAATTTATTGTTTTCATATTTCACGCTGCTTCGTTTTAAATTACACTTGTAACAATTCGCAATTCAAACAAAAGATAGCAGGACACTGCAGTCTCTGGCCAATGGCTGCTGAAAGAGGTATACCTAGGATCCTCTCACTTATATCTGTCCAATGAAACACCTGCCTTATTCTTTCAAAATTGAAATGATTTGCCTCTTTGGCTAATTTATTAGATCATCGCAAGGTGGAGTATCTAAGCTCTAGAGCTGCGCATTCTAAAAATATCGCCTGTATTTTAGTTTTTCTTTTTACTTCCTTCTATATCTAATATATAGAAGAAAGTATTGGATTCGTGCAAATTTTCGAATTTCGAATTCTGACGGATTCGAACGTTTTGAGGTGTGCTGAGTCCATTTCGACTATTTTTTGAAAAATAGCTGTCTGTCTGTGTGTGTGTATGTGGGTGTGTCCATGTGGGTGTGTCCATGTGTGTGTCACGTCTGTGTGTTACCAGTTTTTTGTGGCCGCTCTACAGCAAAAACTACCGCATAAAATCGAACGAAATTTGGTACACATATGTGCTCCTATGTGAACTTGTGTCCATTGGTTTTTGGAACGAATTCCTCCATGGGAGGTGGAGCAGTGTTGGGCATTAATCAACTAAATCCTCTATCGACTAAAGTAATCTGACTCCCATTTAGTTCAGACTAATATTTTAAAAATTTAATTCAATTGCAGACGAAGATTAACGTTAGTTTAAACTAACTCGTTAGTTGACTAAAAAAACTAATTTAGTTCAGATTGATTTAGTTCAGATTAAATTAATCAGATTGAATTTAATCAAACTAATTTAATCAGATTGATTTAGTCAACTAAAGTAATCAGATTAAATTTCGTCAGACTAAAATTTATACTAAATCTAATCAGATTGAAATAAATCTACACTGTTAAAACTACAGATTGCGTTTGGATTCTTTAAGGGGTTCCTTTCTCTTCTCCCCCCCCCCCAATGAATATTAAGTAGCTCCTAATGTGTTACGGGGGGGGACATTGGGGGTTGGGGGGCTGCCCCCTTACCGATTTAAGACCTTAAAAAATCAATAATTTTTAATAACATCCCCTTTGGAGTGACGCAGTTTGCAACATGACCCACACTACCCCCCCCCGTCCCCATTTGGTATACAATACTGCTTTTGCTCTTCTTTAACTTTTATCTTCTTTATCTTTACTAATAATAAAGCTGAAAGTCTCTCTGTCGGGAGGATGTCTGTAGGATGTCTGGATCTCTGTGACGCGCATAGCGCCTAGACCGTTCGGCCGATTTTCATGAAATTTGGCACAAAGTTAGTTTGTTGCATAGTGGTGTGCACCTCAAAGCAATTTTTCGAAAATTCGATTTTATGAATTTTCTATTAAAATTTTAAGCCCTTTTTCACATAAGATTTAATAATAATAAAGCTGAAATTCTCTCTGTCCGGAGGATATGTGGATGTCTGGATCTCTGTGGCGCGCATAGCGCCTAGACCGTTCGGCCGATTTTCATGAAATTTGACACAAAGTTAGTTTGTTGCATAGTGGTGTGCACCTCGAAGCGATTTTTCGAAAATTCGATTTTGTTCTTTTCTATTCCAATTTTAAGCCCATTTTTCACAGAAATTTTATAAAATGGGAAAGAATTTGTTCTGAAAATTATCTTTCTTTATCTTTCTCCTTTTCTTTTCTTTTTAAATAACAAACCTGAAAGTCTCTCTGTATGGATGTTTGGATCTCTGTGACGCGCATAGCGTCTAGACCATTCAGCCAATTTTCATGAAATTTGACACACAATTAGTTTGAAACATGGGGGTGTGCACCTCGAAGCGATTTTTCGAAAATTAAATTTTATTTATTTTCTATTAAAATTTTAAGCCCTTTTTCACTATCTTTAATAATAATAAAGCTGAAATTCTCTCTGTCCGGAGGATATGTGGATGTCTGGATCTTTGTGACGCGCATAGCGCCTAGACCGTTCGGCCGATTTTCATGAAATTTGGCACACAGTTTGTTGCATAGTGGTGTGCACCTTGAAGCGATTTTTCGAAAATTCGATTTTGTTCTTTTTCTATTCCAATTTTAAGCCCATTTTTCACAGAAATTTAATAAATGGGAAAGAATTTGTTCTGAAAATTATCTTTCTTTATCTTTCTTTTCTTTACTTCTTTACGTTTCTCCTTTTCCTTTCTTTTTAAATAACAAACCTGAAAGTCTCTCTGTATGGATGTTTGGATCTCTGTGAC